>NW_016158640.1:0-85518 GCF_001687245.7 Rhagoletis zephyria
TTTTTTTTTTTTTGCAACGGCCAATATCAGCTGGCCGCTTTGCTATGCCCTTCAACAAATTAGACACGCTACATAAATTTAAAGCAAAAAATATCGACAGGAAAATACAAAAATAACACCGATTGCAGAAGATGTGGAAATACGCTACGGATCCTATTTTTGCTGGACCACATTTTGTGCTGCCTCCCATAGTGGTCGATAGTCGTACATTCTTATCCACTGCAGCTGATTGGGATATGGAACCTTAAGTATACAAACATACATACCTAAGTAAATTATCGGAAATAAAGGTAAACAGATTGCATGCTGATCTTGGCACTTTTTACTCGCTAGCCGCTTCTCATTTTGCGCGCTGTGTGGTGAACATTTTTTTGCACCTTTGCTTTATAGTATCTCACCTGTGTCTTCTAACTGGAAACAATTTTCTGATAAGCACTCGTTCTGTTCCTACATTCAAGCGTAATGTTTTTGCCACCATGCTGTGTTGCCCAGCTGATAAGTGCTTGTGGTACATTGTGAATGAAATTTTCTTTGAACATTTTAATTGATATTGTTGATAAGCTCGATAGGTACTAGTATTTAGGCTATAATAAGCCGATATTTCCATGCACCATGACATGATATGTACAAATTCACTTTGGTGATAAAAGCAAAATGTTGCTTGCACATATTTTAATTTATAGACATTTTTTCCAAAAAGAACAATTGAACAATTTTCCAGGAATTACAATACTCTTTGCACTGTCGGCGCGTTTCTTGTGAAGAATTTTTCATTTACTCGTAACTAAAAAAACAGAATTTTTAGAAGACGCGTTTGAGGTTTCGAATTGGCTGTCCAAATGGCGAAAACGGAGACGAATATTTTCATCTAAAGCGGAAACTACACAAACCTTCAGCATGCAAATGAAACTAACAATTTCAACGTTTCCTGATGACACAGCTACCCTAAGGAATAGTTCAGACCCTAAAGAGACTTTTTACAAGGTGCAAGAATATTTGAAAAACTTAGAGCTATAGCTGGGTTCTTGGAGGATGAAGGTTAGCAAGAGCAAGTGCGTTCAGACAACATTTGCTTTGAAGAAAGGAACTTGTCCATCACTAAAAATAAGCAGCAAGGCTGTACAACAAAAAGATAGTGTCAGGTACCTTGGGATGACACTAGATAGGAGACTTACAGTGACGAGCAAAACTGTAACATGGTTTAACACTTTTTGTTTCAGCCACCGCTATATTTCCAAGTTCTAACGACTTTCATACTTTTGCTGTATATTCTTGTTGGTACATCCCTACTCCCTCTCTCATAATGATTTGAAGTCAATACAANAAACATAAAAGTTTTAAGCATTGCTGCAGAAATTTTAAATTTAATAGTAGTTTGTAAGAATTGAAAACTTATTGTTAGTTTCGAAAGAAAGATTCAATAAATAAATACATATATTCAAAAAAAAATCTAATTTGTTAGTTACGAGGATCTTTTAGGAAATGAGCTATATATATACGAAAATAATGTCAGTAAAAAATCACTATTTCAATAGGTTCAGTGTTATACGAGTTGCTTGTATGCCAGAACTACCCGTTCGTTTCATAACCGGTTCACGTCCCTTTTATTTACAGTTGAGGTTATCGAGTATGAGTTCCAGTGTCAGAATACTCACTACTTCAGGATGTGTTCAATGGCCAAGGCCAATTTCCGAGCAGTAGAGTTTATCATGTAAAAAACACTTTCTCATTGCACATAAGTTTTTTGTGATTTTTAAAGATACATATATGCTTGGTGGCCTCTGCATTTTTTGCACAGATTTATAAAATCGAGAGTCCAGTATTGCTCTCTTTTCTTTTTCATTCTTTTCCTATCCTTTCCTTAACTATCCTATCCTGTCCTAACGTATGTTATCCTGGCCTATCCAATCTAATCCATTGAAAGCCTCTTCCTAAAATCGTTTTTCGAAACTTCTTTGTCAAGCCAACAGCGAAAGCTCAACCGATTTTTCACTCCTACGCTCATCCAAGCATATTCAATGTGATCGTCATGGAAAGTTACTAATAGTAAATCCACTGCAGCTTATCACTTTTGTATACAATTTGCAATTTGTCACCACAGAAGCCCAATTGCGACTACACTAGGTTAGTTAGTTAGTTAGTTAGTTAGTTATCGCTTCGTATTTCGTTAGCCTCGACACAATAAGTATGGAGGGCTTGCGTGGCTCTTATATGATATCACGTTTATTTTTAAGCGAAAACAACGCGCTGGAATTATCTGCATACATTCCCTTTTTATTTGTCGAAATGTAATTAGCCATTTAAAATTTTACGAGTGTCCAGCGAGTTTGCTGTGTTGTTATGATTTTTATATATTTGTTGACTGTTTGCACATTTTTACTGTTCCTATTTCTCCTGCGATTAGAGAGCAATTAAATGGCGCAGCAGGCGGCAATATTTGACCGCTTTTCATGTAACCAATATACATACATACACGCATACTGTACATACATATTGCTTGATTGCCATGTGTGCCTGAGGGAAATGGGTTAGATTCACGCTGACGTTTCATGGTCATGGATATGCGGATCAGTATGAGTTTGAATTGAATATGAAAACTGAATCCAGATGGCTTTTGCATAAAGCAGATAGGGAGAGAGTAAAAAAAAAATCGTTTAAACTAGAGTGAAGTCTTTAAGTTGTGAAAGTGTGGCTATTCGGAAAAAAACTATAAAAAAATGAATCTTGTAGAGCTCTACATTCACATTTGACTAGATCTTTCCGTCTATCAGCGAAATCCAAATGTTTTGGAAATTATTCTTAAAATTTTATTGATGTATGTATGTATGTAATATTTTCTCTTATCGAGAGAGGTGTTCCCCAAACTGGGAATTGGTTTGCTTTATTTAGTTGCTGGGCTATTTAGTCATCGGAATTTATGAGCCTCATAAAGTTTTTTTCGCAATAATTGTTGTGTTCATGGCTACAAATTCATATTATAAAGGTGGCATGACTTTAAGCGTCTTACATATATGTATACCTAAGTGGCTACTGCCAACCTGAAATTATTAATTTTAAAAATAATAAACACTGCAAAATGTTTACGTGGAATATGAGGATTTGCGGACTTACAATAAAACCACAAAATGGTTCCGTTCTTATAAAGACAGTTAAGTATCCCTCTGGTTCCAACTCGTCGGCGAACGCTTAACCCTCGAGCCCACAGCGACCTGGCATACAACGCAGGGCTACCGCATTTCTGGGCACCAAGATTCGAAGTGTATCAAAGCTATCTGTAATAAGCTTGGGTTTGATCACTCTAATGGAGAGGACACGGAATCAGAGAAAATAACTGAGAGCGCGTTCCGCAATCCATTTTCAAGTAATTGAAATTGCATCCATTCTGTAATCTGTTCTTGAATCATCTATCTACCAATGTACGTATGTATCCGGAATAAAAGACAAAGAGCCCACTTGTCTATAAAGCAAGGAATGAAACCGATTCAAAATAACGTTCCGGTTTGGGTTTCGGTTTCGGTTTTGGTTTCGTTCTTCAAAATTTATTTCGGTTTTGGTTTCGGTTTCGTTCCGGTTTCGGTTTTTCACAGAAATTTTGTTGATATTATTTAAATCACAATGTCTTAAACGTTGAGGAAACAAAATGGAAAATTACAGTTCACTGATAATATCAACACTAGGTTCTTTCCCTAACAATCCGGACCGGATTTGGTAATTAGAGAATAAGAGAAACATTTTCTTTCAAAAATGGAACAAAACAAAACCCACATTTCGTGCCCACAAGTCGAGAAACAGCTGATTCACGTTGTTCTTGTTTTTGTCACTTATACCATGTTCTGACCGACATCGGAAACATGTTTTCGTTGCTAAAACTGGTTTTCGACCTAAAACTTTTGTTTTCGTCCATATAAAATCTGTTAAACAAAAACCAGTTTTCGCTGAAAACTACTTGAAAACTCACTTTCCACTCATTCCAATCGGTGTCTTCACTAGTTTTTTTCGATTATTTATCGAAGTGGAAGTCATATTTTATCATCTTTAATACGCCATTTCGGATTTATTGTTAATTGCCTGGCCAAAGCAAAATAAGAATGAAAGTTAAAGGTTGTAACTGAAAAGAAAAAGAAGGAAAAATGTTTTGGTTGCCGGTCAGAACATGGTATTAAATGCAAACACTTGGAAATTGAATTTTGGTTTCACAAATTTGATTTTAAGTACATAGATTGAAAATACATCAACAGGCCATTCACTTAAAAGCACCAAGTAAATGCAGGCAACATGTAAACACAATATGCTGACATGTAAACACAATACAGCTGACACTTTATCCATTTTTACTCGGAGAAAATTTCGGGCTGTTTCGGGCAGGAAGAAGAATACACTTACGATCGAATACGCTCGAATTTTCGCTCTCTATTACCCATTTTGTTGAGTACAGGCATGATTTCTGGGCTATTTTGGGCACACGCGGGATCTCGCATTGCGTACGGGAAAGAAACTACTTAAATATAATTAATCGATTATCGATTCACAACAACAAAGTCATCAGCAGATTTTTGCGAAAAGTTACCTTGCCATACTTATTTACTACTTAACAAGAATTTTAGCAAAATGTTGCTGATTTTGGTTAAATAAATCATTTATTTCAAAGAAATTTGTATTTATTATTTTTGTAAATTTCTGGAAACCGAATTAAACCTGTGATTGAAATGGTTTCGGTATTGTTCCTTTTCAGGTCAAGATAACGGTTACGGTTTCGGTTTCGGTTTTGAAAAACGAAACGGTTTTAAACGGTTACGGTGTCGGTTTGGGTTTCGGTTTCATTCCTTGCTATAAAGTCTTCGAGATGTGGGGTTTCCCCTAGGATCTTTTTGCCAAAACAGATCGGATCCGCAGTTGAGCGAGTTCTCATTGATCCACAGGCGTGGAGACATTCCAACCTTTGTTTTAGAGTTTTTATGCATATGCAGTAAAGCCACTTTATTAACGTCGAGTTCAGCCTGCACCTGACTCGTGTGGCTCAAGATGATAGTTCCAGCTAAGCCTCTTCTCTAGCGTAGTCCCTTTATATCTGGCATCATTCGAGTATTTAAGCGTTATCTCTTCAAGAAAGATAGAGCATATTCCCCAGAAAAGTGAAGCTTATCCCCATTAACTTCGAAAAAGACCCCACATCATGACCCAGATTCAGTTTTTGGAGACATCAGTGCAGATTCACTGGACCCCCATATTTTTTTCACGCCAACGTAGACCGCCGTCGAGTCTCCTGTGGACCCCCAGGGGACTACTTTGGGAATCACTGGTATATATAGTATACTCAGTACATTTCCAGGCAATCGAAATAAAACGTACATATGTACATACAAATCTGTATACGAAGGTACATTGGTGCAAAAGTACTTATGTACATATGTATGTATGTACATAGCATTATAAAATGTACTTACAACTTTTATTATCCCTCGCCAAATATGTTTACTTAATATTTCACGTATTTTGTTATCGTTTGATTGGAAATTCTTCATAAGTAGTTCCGAGTTTTTTTTTTGCATTTTTGGTTTTATATACTTACATATGTACATACATACATTTTTCTTTCTCCGAATAGAATTTCACAAATGTACTGCGGAATGCTTTTTTACTGGACTTGTTGACATTTATGTAACTGTTAAGAGAGTTGTACTCATGTTATTGGAATTTTACAGCTATTTGTTTATTGCAAATACACATGTAATACTCTGCGTCTTAAGAAAAGCAACCAAATTGAAATGTGCAATGTAAACATGCTGGCAATTTATGGCTTTAAAATAAATTCAACGACCCAAAAGCGATGGCGATCGCCTGAAACTTCGCAGCAAATTTCTCCAACTTGTATACTTTGAAAGTTTCGTCTAAAAATATTTAAGATATAAAGTTCAAAACAAAAGTACAGAAGGGCCTACAATGCATCTCTAACGATTCAGCCACAGCGGCCTCTTACATCATATCAAGGCATAAATATTTGTGTTCAAGTTTAGCAGAGCTAATAAATTCTTGTTGTTGAATTCTTTAAGATATTTATTATGAAAATTTCATAAGAATAATACTCTTATGTTTGTCTACCTTTCCCAAACGTCGTTCACAATAATTAAACCCATATTTTAAATGTTTATTCCAAATACAGGATATTTTAGGTTGAAAAGCAGGAAGGGTTGTAATGCAGAATTATGAAGACAGTAAAGACTGGTTTTCACTATGTCATTTCTTGACGCCAAAATTTGGCGACATATTTTGACACAACTTTACCCCCTGTATCCATACCTTTACCGATGATATTATGGGCCAAAAACAGAGAGATAGCCGATTTAGCAGCGCATGTACCCGACTAAAGACCTGTCCTGATCCAAATCAATCCATAAACCGCTTTTTAATCCCATTTGACAATGTGTTTTCACTTATTTGACGAGCCACCGAATTTGACCTTAGCCTTAAGTCAGTGTACAAATATTTTACGGTACTTCCTCGTGTTGATCGAAAAATCCACTAAAAACATAAACTATCACACTTGGTTTTATAAGATTTGCTTAAAGTATGTATACGACCATTGCACTTGGTGCCAGATCACTCAGGAGTACCTGGTAATGAGACATCTGACCATTTGGGAAGAAGTGGCTCAGACCAGACATTCCTCGGTCCGCAACCAGTTTTAGCATACCCACTTTCGGCCATCGAAGCAACCGTCAGAAACTGGGTGAATACTTCGCTTAGCAATGACTGGGAGGCATAGAGGGGATGCAGGTGGGCAAAACTCATGTGGCCTTCAATCTCGGAAGGTCTATCTAGTTTTTTGCTCTCACTGAGCAGACGACACTGCGGACAACTTGTTTAACTGCTGACTGGTCTCTTCACGTGACACAAACACCTGACTGTGATAGGCGTAAATGACAAGTCCATTTGCCCATCCTGCCTTGAGGAGGATGAGATGGCGCAACACTTTTTCTGCTTCTTGCTTGCTTGGTTGTTTGTCATCAATTTTTGTACACTCGCTCTTTTCTCTATTGTCAGTTTCTGAATTAAAAGTTTGGCGTAAAAAGCTTAGCCGTTTTGATGTTTTAAAAATGTGAATGATGAATATTTTTCGCCTTACTTTAAAACTCGGAGCGTTAAAAATTAAAATGATGCCTTCAACACAAATAAACTAGTTTACAAATACTCCACGTACAAAGTCATGAGTGACCCGAAGATTTGATGAGTTTATGGTGAAGATAATGTAAATAACGCTAGGGCTCGAAGNTACTTTAAAACTCGGAGCGTTAAAAATTAAAATGATGCCTTCAACACAATTAAACTAGTTTACAAATACTCCACGAACAAAGTCATGAGTGACCCGAAGATTTGATGAGTTTGTGGTGAAGATAATGTAAATAACGCTACGGCTCGAAGTGCTCTTAAAAAATATAACTCCTCAGAGCGAGAGAGTATTTTGATGAGTTTGTAATCACATTACTTTAATAAATAAAAATAAAGAATAATATAAAGAAAATATTTTAGTTTTATTTTGGCCACCCCGAGTTTAGTTTTTGAAAGCACCCGCGATGCAAATTTACATAGTTAAATCTAATCTTTATGTTTCATTTTTTACGAGCTTTGGGAATATCTAGAAATGTATCAAGAGGAAGTCCACCGAAACCAGTAATTTTTTTAAAGGGGTCTACGGGAAAAAAAGTTTGGGAACCTCTGATATATACTTTTCTATGTATAAGTAGACCACCCACCTTGGTCAGTCTGACAATCTTTATAACGGAATTCGACGATTTATGGACGCGGCAATTGCCAACAAAGCTTTATAAAGAATAAAAAATAAAAATAAAAAAGTAACACAAAATACATACATATACAGTGTGCATATTTGTAGACGCGCAGATTGTATATATTTTTGTTTCCCTTTTTTTGTAAATTTTTTATTGAAGTACAATAAATTGCCGGGAACACCTTTCATTGCACACGACAAAGAATACATACATAGGCTTACATACCGGTATATACCTACATACATATGTACATATGTATGTATTTACAAAATTTCCACAAACAAATACAAATAAAGGCGCACNATTTCATTTTTTACGAGCTTTGGGAATATCTAGAAATGTATCAAGAGGAAGTCCACCGAAACCAGTAATTTTTTTAAAGGGGGCTACGGGGAAAAAAGTTTGGGAACCTCTGATATATACTCTTCTACGTATAAGTAGACCACCCACCTTGGTCAGTCTGACAATCTTTATAACGGAATTCGACGATTTATGGACGCGGCAATTGCCAACAAAGCTTTATAAAAAATAAAAAATAAAAATAAAAAAGTAACACAAAATACATACATATACAGTGTGAATATTTGTAGACGCGCAGATTGTATATATTTTTGTTTCCTTTTTTTTGTAAATTTTTTATTGAAGTACAATAAATTGCCGGGAACGCCTTTCATTGCACACGACAAAGAATACATACATAGGCTTACATACCGGTATATACCTACATACATATGTACATATGTATGTATGTATTTACAAAATTTCCACAAACAAATACAAATAAAGGCGCACGTTTGCTCACTACATATAACAATCGAGATAAATCCACACGAAATTCATTGTAATACTCTTATCAAGTTGAGCCGCTAACAATACTATCAACGCCACCGCTGTCGTTGCCGCTGCCGCCGCCGTCGCCACCTGCAGCTGTAACCCTTTAACTTAATGTCAAGCGAACGCCAAGTTCTCCGTACTGATTTTATGATATTTGAGAAATTCTTTAGATAAAATATTGGCTGTGACAAGTGATTAAAAAAGCGCCGGTTAAAGAAAGTGGCGATAGGTGGCTTCTGGCAGTTGGTGAGCAGGGTGAGCAAGGTGAGAGTGGTGCGATCGGTGCGAGTTGCGTACGCGCTGTGGTTATCGATTGGCATTTCGGACAGGTGATATGAAATATATTCTGTGAAAAAGTGAAAATTTCTACAGGAAAAGGGTAAAGGGGGCAGCACTTATTAAATTCCGGTGTGGTTAGTAATCAATACGCTTCACAGAAAAAATGCACTGCAATATCTGATTAGATGGTGGGCATTGAAAGAGAGCGAGTGTTGCCAAGGAAGAGACAGATAGATGGACAGTCCGATTGGTAATCGTTGGATATGTTTTTGTTAAACTCGTTCAATGACTTCATGAGCCGGAACGGCAGGCGCCAATTCTTGCTTAATCTAAAAGTACAATAAAAATAAACACATATCCAAGAAAATGTTGAAGTTGAAAATTTGTATGCATAGCACACAACGTTTTGCTATTTTTGTAATATTTTAGTAACGTAGCCTAAATGCGGTAAAATTTTCTATTAATAACTTCTTACGTACCCGTACTGGTATTTTTTATTCAATATACATATAGTCACAGCTGAAGTCTTGCGTGCAACAGCTGGAACAATATTTGTGCATGCCAATGAAAAGCTTTAGAATATACATATATATCAGTAAAACCAAAGTCAATGCCATGACTAGTGAACTTGTCTAAGAAACACCAAGATAAAAATATTATTTGTTTCATTTCACATAGAAAAATCAATCGCTTGTTTTGTATTTTTCTCATGGAACAGTTTTTTTTTTTCTCATAAGTTAATTTTCAAGTCCAAAGTGAAGGTCACACGTCATTGAACCACGCTCATTTGCACAACATTTTAGTATGATTTATTTTTTTTTTTAATCTTTTGATAATAAAAAGATATGTTTTTGTAGTAATTTTCCGTTACATGCTAAGGTTTTTTGGCATTACTTTGACGTCTGCAACGATGAAAACGTAAAATATGTCCGTCTTTTTTATCTGTCGCCGACAGCATAATTAGCAATCCATGTTGGGAAATTGAACTGACATCTTTTTAAGTCTAAGTCCATACCATACCGCTTTTATTGAATTATAAATCAACTAGCCGGCCTCGTAGGAGGCTTCGCCACGCGCTGAATGTAATAGATATTAAATAAGATGCGATTGACCACTAATGATAATGAACTGTCCAAATCTAATGCCATTAACAAAAAATGCCCTCGCGTAGTATATATACATAATTTTTAAATAGGTGGCAACCCCACTCAAACAAAAAATAAAAACTGATTGCACATTCAGAGACCATATCCTTTCACTTTGTACCTTAGTTTTTAGTCCAACAAATGGTGAAGATCTTATAATTTTTAAAAAGTGGCCACCCTACACAAAAAGTAATACATTATTGAATATCTAGAATCCTAGCCCTTTTATTTGACACCCCATTTCTTGTAATCCAACTAACAGTGCGAATCTAATAATTTTTAGACAGGTGGCGACCCTACAGGAATTTAAAGTTCTAAAGATAATATACCTATCGATACAGGTTATACTTAAAAAATCTCGTATAAATCCGTTCACTGGTTTTTGAGATTAGCGTGGTCACAATATCTCGACTTTGCTTTATACTATGTATAGAGGATAGTCATTTTTAAATAGGTGGCAACCCTATTCAAATCATTAAATCTTTTGTACATGCGAAGGCCAGGCCCTTTCACTTGGTATATCATTTTGTAATCCAACGAACGGCAAAAATCGTTTAACTGTTTAATAGTTGACAACCATACGCAGAAAAATAATACATTATTTCACATGTAGAGGCTAAGTGTTTTTAATTGACATTGAGGGTACAGAACTGATGCCTACGCTTATTATGATTGAATATAGTAACTTTATTAGCTGGTGGCAACCCCATTCAAAAGAAGCATTAGTGCTTTTCTAGAGGCCAATTCCTTTCATTTGACCCCCCATCTTTTGTAATCCAACGAACGGTGTGGATCTTATAGTTTTATAGACAGGTGGTAACCCTATTAAAATTCTAAGTAAAGAAGGCCACGCTCCTGCCGATACAGAGTATATTAAAGAAAATCTCGCCAAAATCCGTTCAGTAGTTTTCGAGATTACCGCGTACAAAGAATCTCGACTTTCCTTTATACTATGTATTGATATCCAATTTTGGCGGTTTGGCCTGAAACCGAAATTGGTCTTCATTTCACATTCCACTTGCCCAGCAAACATAGCCCACAATGTTAGTGAAACATTTGATTTTACATTATTCGTCTGCTTCAACGGGTTTACGTATGGCTGAATGTGGTCCTTAAGAAACATCAAAAAGTGGTAGGCTGCGTATAATGAAAAAGCTGGAAAAGGCTTCTTACCACCGGTTGGTTCGTATAATTTCTAGTAGAGCTGTTTAGTAATCAATTGCAGGGCAAAGTATTTCACTAAATCGCGAGCCAAGGGCTGTTTCTCTTTTATTAAAAATACCGCTCGCTAAAGTTATATATAATAAAAGGTAATTCGACGGCTTCCAGAGCCAGAAAACGGATGACTTGCTCGAATTAGCAAAAAATCAATACTATTTATGAGGCCTGTTGGATTGCCGATTGCCAAAAATTTATTTGATTTTGCCAAGTCATTTGGCTTTTTACACTCAAATAAATAGTGCCGAAATGAGCCTTCATTATAATGCATAGCAAATGTGAACATTTCTTCGTAGGCGAACTTTAAAAGTGACACAACTCAAAATTACACGTTCGTCAGAAAATGCGAAAAACTATTTCGTAGCACATGCTAATCATATGGGCAAGGGAGACTTTACGTTGGGTTTTTTTCAAGAAATTATAACAAAAATTTGCTCCAGCTTTTGCTTTATGGTAAATAAAAGCTCTGTGTACATTTTTAGTGCATAATTTCAAAAATGCCAAATTTTGAGTTGTGTCATTTTTGAAGATCGTGTGCGATATGTAACTGTGTTATACATATGTACATACATACCCTGCAAAAAGTGGGACTAGGTTAAATACTAGTACAGGACCATGCTACCTTGTAACCAACACTAGTAACCAAAATGGTCCAAATATATGGAGAAAATATGGTTACATTAACATTGCGATGTCATTGGACCTGACCACCTCTGGTCCAACGCTGCATAACATGGGACCATTTCTGGTCCACCGCAGCATAACATGGGACCACCTAAACAACTACTCCTTTTGGACCATGGCACATTCGGCAGCCGAATCATGTTGCCGATGGGGCACGAAGAGGTGGTTCTCAACACATATATCAGCTTTTACGTTTGAAGTGGTCCAGGTAAGCATAACAAGTAGTATGCAACCTGGTCCATTTGCACATACTTTAAAACTACGACCCAGTGGACCACCTGGTCCTCAAATTTTTGCAGGGTACATACATTGATGATTGCATTACTTGCGCTAGTATTGTGCATGGGTGGTCTCAAAGTCTACAAAAATTTACGGGAGCATAAAAGCAAAAATTTATATAACTTTTGTTTTGTCGCTGTCGCTATGATTGCGCAAAAAAAGCAAAGCGCCTCTTTACCGCCTGCCAGGTTTCCGGTAATGGAGCCAATGACTATGTATTTTGTAGCGTATACATAAATAACTTTTGTATGTAAGTATGCGTATAGACTTCTTGGAATCCTTGCACACATTACCACACGTATGTATCTTTGCTTTTGTACGCTATCCTGGCATTCCTTCCACTTACTTCCTTTCAATTCGGCGCGCAATATATCCTTTCTGCGGTTTTACGTTTGAGTAACTTTTTCAAATTGCCACATCCAGACGCGAGCGTCGTCGTTATCCCTTAACTGTTGGCGTGTTTTATGCTGGCTCAATTCATTTGCTTTTATTTTTTGGTCAGAAGCATAGGAAGTTTCAGCAAAATTGTAGGAAGTCGCTTTTGGTGCAAATTCCAGCTGCTGCTGCCACGCATGTTAACCACAAATTTTCTTAAGCCGCAAAGGGTTGCCGTTTAAGGCTGCTAAATTTCAATGCCTTTCTCTGTTCGTCTTCTTTATTTTTTTTTTGTAAATAAATTGTGAATAGGCATTTGTAATGCTGTTAGTATTGCTTTCGTTCCCAGCAACCGGCGCTTGCCAAATCAATTATGTACTTATACAAAATCAAAACATACTTTCTTTTCGCCTATTTGTGGTTTCATATAAAATTCAGTAAACAGTTTAGTAACGTGACTAAGCAATTTTCTTTTATTGCTGCATGCCGCAGACCGCACTCATCGTTGTTGTATCTATTTATTGACTTTAGCATGTTGTTGTTATGAGTACTACTGTTGTTGTTTACTTTGTTGTAGGCGCAACCCTATGACTTAACGCAAAATCGAGCGAGAAAAAAATACCTTGTGTTTACCCTAGAGTTTTTGTGGCGCTCATTTCTTTGTCTGTATGAATATTAGAGCGTACCAGAAACAAAAAGTTCGCCGTACACTTTCAAATGTAACGGGTTTTTGCAAGGCACTTTCGAAAAAAAGTTTTTTTTTCGCCGAACGTAGAGGTCGTTATTTTACATATTTCGTCATATCTTCGGCATTGGCAGTCAGATCTTAAAATATGATATACACTGCCGGAACAAAGTATTGGCACAGCAAATTTTTCACAATATATGCAACAATTTTTATTCTAGTATTTTTCCGCCAATTTTGTTTAAAAATATGGTTCATTAAACAACAAAAAAAAAACATAAAAATAAAATTCCTAAACTTTGTGCAAAACTCGCGAAAATTCAGCAAATTTTCGTCAAAATTTTCAACTTTTTAATCAAATTTTATAGAATTGTTTTGAGTATGCAGTTTTGCAGTCCATTAAATTCTGGTTAAAAAATGCAAGTTCGGAGTTAGTCAAAAATCGCGTTGATTTTTGAGAATTTTTATTGTTGAAGGTGTTTTGTATGGAAGAGACTGCGTGAAAAAAAATTGCCAAAAATCAACGGTAATTCCTAGCTACTTAAAACTTGCACTTTATTATAATAAAATTGATTGCCAATACTTTGTTCCGGCAGTGTATGTATCGTTGTTCCTGACTCGAGAATACAACTTTTTTTTGTTCGAAAGTGTAGACCTCAGTAGTTAAATCTCACCAAAAAATCATGAAACTTTTGCTAAGGAAGTATTTCGATTATTCCAGTAGAACTATGTATTTAAACAAAATATTAAGCCCCTAGTTTTGGCCGATAATATGAAGAGTATATTTTTTCGAAATTGCCTTGCAAAAAACTTTAAACTCAAAGATGTACGGCAATTTTTTGTTTTGTTTGCTTGTAAGGTGGTACGGTCTAATGTACATTTGTCTGCGTCCATATAATTGTTCAACACATGCCAACTGCTGCTGCTTTTGTGATTTAATGCTAACAACTTACATGCATAGATACAGTTGTATGTAATTTTTTTGTGCTTAAATCGATTTTCTATGCACGCCATGTATTTATTAATAATAACAGTAATAAATGTATATTTCATATGAATGTGAGAATGAATTTTACTACTAACCATTCATAATCGATTCACAAGCTGATACTCTGCGCTAGTGGCTACAGCGCATGCGCGCAATTTTCGATGCATCGATAATAAGTTTTGGAGTTGCGGCAGTGGCGCAGTGCCATTGCCAGCTGTTAGCTACGATTGAAAGCATACTATTCAATGTTTTACCCATCTACTCCCATCATTATCATTATACACATCGACATTTCTATGGATACATATATGTAAATGCATAAAATGTACAGATTTTCGCATCTTCTCTGTTTTCCTATACAATGTAGATATATAATTTTAATACAAAAATATATAATCAAATTAGCAGTTATGCGCTAAACGCTACTCAAATAGGCGTGTATTCACATTTATGTATATGCCAACACGCCTTCACATTCCACAACCTTTGAAATAAAATATGGGTTCGATATTGAAAGTTTGTATATATATATGTATGTAGCAGCTTTTGAGGCTGTTAAAAGTAAAGTAAAATAGTCACATCCATCCAATGCCACAGCCGCATGTTCTGTGCTTATAACTGAGTTATACTACACATGTCTACAGCCTCACATGAGCACAGCCTCCAGCCACTTGTATTTACATACATACATACGTTTCCTTCTTCCCTACTTGTAAACTGTCGATCGACAATCGTTTGTTTGTCATTTTCTACTTCCTAGATCGCTTGATCTTGGCCGCTTGATTGCTGCTCGATCGTGCATAAGATTTCCATTAACAAAAAAAAAATAAATAAAATAAAAAATTAACAAAAAAAACCGAGTCTCACAGATATTCTTCCACATCACGAGCACACGCAGAAAATATGCGAATGATTCAATTTTCACTTAATTGATTGACGATACGTGCACACTCACACGCATCTACTTTATTAATAATTTACATATTGGCATATGTATGCAGATGTTTTGGGTTAAATATGCCTGACCTTATTGGAATTTCGCATACATTTGTCTGAGTGTGTACTTACTATTTGCTTATTTTGTACAATAATTTGTTACTAACTATCGTTTTGTACTCAATTAGTGATATAAATATTTCTTTTGCACATGCATATGACTGGTGACTAATCAATTTACTATATACAAGTTTTGAAATTAATAGAGAATAGATGAATTGGCATCCGCGATCGAATTGATATCGCCTTGTGATCAATCTGTTCCAAAAATGATATCCTTCTCAAGCTGATCTATGAAACTTCACCTCTTTAAGTACTCCTAAATGAAAGCAATCTACGACTTTTTGCCCTAGGTCCACAGAAAAACTGTGGTAATGCCCAGGAGAGGATTTATCCAGACCTTAACCTACATCTGCTAAAACCGTGCAGATTTCCTGGCGAAGTATTGTTGGCCTCCGAGTGGAGTTTCGCCTAGACAGCTCAAAATCTCGAAGAAATGGTCCAGCAGGAATTTGAAGCGTTTTCTCTGGCGTGCGGAGCCTTCGGTAGTATGGTCTTTTCTCATTCATCCAAGTATATATATATATATCTTTCTTCGGATTTCCAATCCTGGTGGCCAAATTGCCTAAAGTCCAGCGTCACGTTAGTATTTCCGTAAGAATTGAAAAGTTCGGTCTTGAGAGCCCTGGAAAATCCATGTTCTTCCTTCATCGACCAGTGAGCAAAGTGGACGCAATACGGTGCTTGTGTATAAATTAGTTCGCACTCTGTTGGTAGCTGTTCTAGCCATATAAGGAATATCAAGGAAGGCCATCCCCCCTAGTTCTGTGTTCACCCCCGCACTTGTCTTTTCTTGTCTGCATCCTTGGAATAACTCAGTGCCCCCAGACCCAGTAGAGATTGATTATCAGCTAAGTATTTGTTTCGGAGACATTTGTAAATATCGGAATCTCGTCGTTGCTCGAAACAATATATACTTCCCAGTCACTCCAGTGGGGAAATTATATATCGAGTAGAAGCACGGCCTGAGTAGAAGCACGGCCACTTGTTCGCAGTCTGTTAGGCGCTCTAAGTCTCAAGGGTCTCTTGGATGTGGCACTTCACAGGTAGATGGAATGTCCAAAAAGTCTTAAGCGCCGTACTTGTTGGTCAAATACTTGCTTGGTGTTGCACTTTCTGCAAACTCATTAGGGGGGACTTAGTATCAACCGCCTCCTACCAGATCCACGTGCCATACGTGAGATTACGTCTAACTACCGCTGTGTATATCCACTGTATTATCAGTCTTTTTCAAATGTGCTCTTAGAAGAATACATCAATGGCTGAGTGGAAGACCTATCTCGGCAGCCAGTTCAAACACACCCTATCTCAGAAAACTTTTCAAGAACGCCCTATTTCAGAATTTTATTGAAAAACACCCTATTTGGGATTTGGTTGGTCCTATCTCAGATTTCGGTTCAAAAGCGCCCTATCCCAAACGAAAATACATTGAAAATAAGCTGAGATAGGGCGTTTTGGAATCGGCAGCTGACATAGGGCATTTTTCAATCAAATTCTGAAGTAGGGCATTCATGAAAAGTTTTCTAAGATAGAGCGTTGTTGAAAAATTTTCTGAGATAGGGCGTTTTCGAACTGTCTGCCGAGATAGGTAGATCTTCCACTCAGCCATCGACATATTCCTTCTCTAGGGAAGTTTAGAGCCGATAATAACACTCAAAGACTTCACCTAATTTGACCATTTAAAATTTTAGCTATTGAGTGATGGGGAGTCCAAAAGTGGTCTAGCTTGGATGGCTTCATGAAGAGAACTTGCTTAGTTTTTGGGAAACCCGATGACCAGCGGCGTCCGATGTTAAGCGAAACAGAAGTTCGTTCTCAACTCTGTGACGAAGCTTGTGTAAAACTATATCAGTTTTCTTATTAACTGAGTAATTATTTTGTCTTTTTTCGATTAGCTACTAGAAGGTAACTGGGTTAATTTCGCTTGGAGTATATTGTTAATCGTCAATAACTCGGTCATGAATCACTGTAAAAAAGAAAGTTCAGTTGAAGGAATTCAGCTTATTTCTATCGATTAAATTAGCGTGGGTCCTGTATTAATGTTTGTCGTGCTCACAAAATTTATTAAACCCGNCTTCTCTAGGGAAGTTTAGAGCCGATAATAACGCTCAAAGACTTCACCTAATTTGACCATTTAAAATTTTAGCTATTGAGTGATGGAGTTCAAAAGTGGTCTAGCTTGGATGGCTTCATAAAGAGAACTTGCTTAGTTTTGGAGAAACCCGATGACCAGCGGCGTCCGATGTTAAGCGAAACAGAAGTTCGTTCTCAACTCTGTGACGCAGCTTGTGTAAAACTATACCAGTTTTCTTATTAACTGAGTAATTATTTTGTCTTTTTTCGATTAGCTACTAGAAGTTAACTGGGTTAATTTGGCTTGGAGTATATTGTTAATCGTCAATAACTCGGTCATGACTCACTGTAAAAAAGAAAGTTCTGTTGAAGGAATTCATCTTATTTCTATCGATTAAATTAGCGTGGGTCCTGTATTAATGTTTGTCGTGCTCACAAAATTTCTTAAACCCGCTCAACGTGGGTTATTAAAAACTAGCCACGCTTCTCACATTTCCAAAAGCAAATTCCATATAAAGCAAACTTTTTTTTTAACTAACTGACTTCTGAGCTAATTAGCCGCACGATCGCGAACGTGAATGTGGCATTAATTGAAATTAAATTGATAGTGGCAGCCAGTGCCACCGACAAGCGCTCAAGGATGCAGCGGCTATTTGACGGTGAGAAATGCATAGAAGAGACGGAATCGCGGACATCGGCGATCTACAACACTTTAAAGTTGAACTAAATAAAAAAAGCTGTAATAATCAATGCATAAACAAAGAATTAACTATCAAGCGATTAGTCAAACGCCCGAAGAGGCGATGATAGCATAAAATGCCCCTACAAATGAGAAATGGGAAAATTACAGCAACAACAACAAACAATATCTTACCTTTCCAGTAAGTAAGTGAGCGCACGCCGCACGCAAGAAAGTGCGAACATGTTTTCCGTCGTTCGTGTTCACTCAGTGGGCAATGAAAGCGCGCACATGCGCATACTCAACAGCTTCTAATGCGCAAGTGCGCGGCCACACCGAGCAGCGTGAGTTAGCGATCAACAGAAAAACTGTCAATTTTAATTGAGTTTGATAAGAAATGCGATCGGCAGCTGACCAGGCAGCCGGTAGACCATGGCAGTGAAAAATGTAGACCAGCGGTAAAAAGGAAAAGGACGGTGTGTAATCGAGTAGTCAGCCAGCGGAGTTGCAACGTCACAAGGCCAACGCCAACGACAAGGACAAAAAAGCAACAACCAACAGAGTTATTGGCCTACAGCAACATTTCGCTACTGGCCACTGACCACCAACGGCGGTGAGCGTTGCCCGTTGTCCGCTACCAGCTTCTATGCTACGACTATGCGCTGTTGATGATGTTGTTGCGCCAACAATTTTTGCGGAGGCGATTTTGTCACGATTGTCAGCGCACGCGAGTGCACACACACAAGAAAACAACAACAACAACCGGAGAATGCAGCTCATCAGGGCTTACCTGCTGCTGCTGAATGAATGTTGTTGGTTGCTACTGCTGTGTTGTGGCCCACAAAATGCAATCACGATCACGAACCAATTCGATCCATTAGACTTTGAATGTGTAGCAAGCATACTTACGTATGTGCGCGCCACAGAAAACAACAAAAACAATCAAGAATCAGGCGATTAATACCATTCGTTGTTGTTATAATTATTTGTTGATAGGCTTTCTTTGGAAGTAATTACACACAACACTCAGCGACTGCGCGAACATCAGCGCTGCCTAGCTCTCGGCTGGAGGCGTATAAAGGCGCTGAAAAAAGAAAGCATCAAAAATATTTTAGTATAACATCGACTAAACTTACAGCTACAGCAAGTGATGGCTTGTCGGTTGCACAATGTCAACATGAGCAACATTTTGTTGCGGTGTACAAATATTTGTGGTGGAGCGCACAGTGGGCACAAGCCAACGATAAAATAAACTGAAAATTACAAAGAAACAAGCAGTTGAAGAAAATTGTGTCATTTGTTAAAAAAAAATACCGCAGTTTTTCAATTTGAACAAATTTTGGATGTTGCAGAAAAAAAATTAAAAAAAACTAAGAAAAATGAGATTTTCTTTTTCTAAAAATTTCAAGCTAAATCCTTAAGTAAAGTTCTTTTGGCATAATATTCTTCAGAAGCATATATATTTTGAAGATATAGATTTTTTCAACTTTGAATTGTTTTTAGAAAAACTTGGATTTTTTTTTTACTCTAAGAAGAGAACTGAGTACAATTTTAGTTTTCAAATACAATTTTTTAAAATTAAAAAAAATCGATTTTCAACCCCTTCGACCACTGTACACCACTAATGCGATATTGTCCACCTTGAAAATACACTGCAACCAATAAACATTGTGTGTAGCTGCGTTTTGTTATAGTTGTTGTGCGCCACTATTGGTATTTTATGTATTTGCTGTTGATTACCAACAACCAAAACAAAACAGCAGCAACGCAGAACTACCGAGGCGTCACTCTTTGTTCGCGGCCATCACCAATTGCCATCACTGTCAACAGCGCCATTGCAAACGCCACCGGCCGCGTCACCAACACCAACTCGCCAACACCATCAGCATCAACACTCGCTCATGCCGCCACATATCATAGCAACAGCAACTGGCGCAGCATCAGGAGTGGCGGCGGCGGCGGTGACGACGACGGCAACAACAACGTGCAAGCAAGTGGCGCGGTTGGTCAAGTGGCGGTGATTGCTTCTTCATGGGTGGCATACAATGTTCAAACAATTCTGCGCATGCGCAACCACCTTTAGCCCATACAACTAATGTCGGCATGCGGCACTATTTATTTGCTTTTTGTTTTTTCCTTTTTTAAGCCCCTCTCTATGATCACTCTAGCGCACATTCTTTCCGCTGTCATTTTAACGTAATCACTTGCAACGCTTCACATTTACAGCAAATGAATTTGTTGCACGTTGTTGTGGACAATTTTCCACCGTTGCCACACAGCTGGTTTTTCACCGTCCCGCTTTCGTCTTAGAGCGCGCAGCGCACTTTTTATTTTGGTTTTCTTGGTGTCTCCACTTTTGTGCAGATAAGGCGTTTACATTGTTAACTCTGGTTACTGATGTTGCAGTTGTTTTTGTTGTTGTTCGCTATATCACTGCTGCCTCCATTCGCGTGGAAATTAGAAAAACGCCCCATTTATTCTCACAGTCGAGCGCATGGCTTCTTTATAACAGCGATGTAAGAGAATGTACGTGTTTCTACTTATTCAAGTTGTTTTGGAATCCGGTGTATTGGATATGAGGTGGAGAATTCTGTGCTGCAGTTTGGCGCCTAATATGGTGTAAATTTAAATGTTTAGCATGGTTGTTATTTAGCTGATTTAGCTGGCGTTTAATCTTCTTTTTTTTAATTCGAATTCGATTTGGAAAAAGATGTTCTGTTTAGAAAGTGTACATTTACTTGAGTGTAGGAGAAGTCCAGCAATCAGTTTTTTTCAAACTTAAGAAAAAAATAAATAAAGTGATAGTGCGCAATGCGGCTAAGAATGTTTACGATACTTACAATCTGCTCCAAATAAACTAGCCCAATTGCTCAGTACTGACTCCGTGCGTTTGATAAGCTTTGAGATACTACACCGGAACATGAATCGATGCTGAGGCTAACCGAATAAAAGTGCGCGTTCAAAACAAAAAAAAACACACAGAATTCCAAATCCGATGAATAAATGCTCTAAACCCAGGGTCTAAAATTTTTGGTCTGTATTTCTATGATGCTCCAGATTTGCTGCGGTATGGGACTTTTTCGTTGCTTAACTTTTTTTCACTCCCCATATTTTCTAACAACCTAAATTGACGCCTAAAGAAAACAAAGAAACCGGTTCTAGCCACGGCTCCTGACCTGGCGCATGGAAACCCACATTAATAGGGCAGAGTGGTTTCAAACAGGTCATCATATCTCCTGGATCCAGCCGGTAGGTAAGTCCTAACCTCTGCAGGAAAACTGGAATCCCATAAAGCTGTAGCGAATGCTGCGCCCGAATAGGCTAAGTATGACTTCTGAATCTGCCCCCCTTGGGCTAGGCCTTCTGTAGCTGCTGAGGCAAATAACCCAGTTAAGTTCACCGTTGCTCCAAATCAACCAAATCAACAAAACAAAAAGCTTTTTATCAAATTCTTTACGTAAATACAAAAAAGTATTTTTAATTATGTGTAAGAACTCCACCGCCGCCACTCAGCCATTTGTTCGCATGAAATTTTTTAAAATTTCTCAAAATCCTCCCCAGTCTCTTTATTGTTTCCCATCTCATGTCATAAATAACCGCTGTCCGATCAAATGAATTAACAAAAAACCACTACACTAATATGGAAAATGAAAAATATGCATAGGACACGCCCACAGCAACTTAATTGGCAGCACACCGTTGGAATGTCTAATGAGGTGATGCAAAATGGCCACGAAATGTGGCAGGCCAACAATATCAAGTGCACCAAAGAAGTAGAAGGCACCGAAAAGTGCCATCAACGCAGCACAAAACGGTCAATCAAACGGACAAGCGAGCAATCAGTCAACCAACTGACTGAGATCCTACAAGCGACCGCATCGTCTGTCCATGCCGATCGAGCACACACAAAGAATGGGCAGTCAACGTGCAAAGAACTATGTACCTTGAGCAAGGGAGAGGCAAGACGTGTAGTAGAGTAGGTTAGCGGCATCGTCAGGCTTCTAAATTAAGAATGCACACCGGCAACGGGTCAATCATAATTCAAGTCATCCTGGGTGATCCCGCACAATTAAATTGCGATAGAAAGGGAATGTGAGGGGTAAGGAAGAGCAGACCGGGGTGGTACGTGAAAAATATGATACATATGCGGCGTCTGTTGATGAACAGTGGCAATCAAAGAGCGACAGCAACAAAACTAAGCAAGTTGATCGACAAATTGACTGCCAGGCTGACAGGCCAAACAACTAACCGTTGAGGTAACAAAGAAGTGACTGATGTGGGATCGCTGAAACCGCGTTTGACCATGAAGAGGGCCGAGTTGAAAAGGCGTCATCGCAAATATGCTACAACTAAATTTGTATTAAAAATTAAAGTGAAGGAAAAGGAAAAATAAAATAATAGAAGAATAAGAAGAGGACAAAGAAGAAGGAATAAGTAAGTTGTGAAAACAGTACAGAAAGACATACATATGTACGATGTTTCATCATTTAGTGGCCGTTGTTTATTTTGTACAAATAACTTCATAGTTTAGACTAAAATTTAATCTCTAAGCAACGCTAATAAGCCATGCCTTTAGTATTCGTATGCTGAAATGATTCAGAGGTAACAGTTCTATATGAAAAATGTCAAATTTAAAATGAATAATCATTTTTANTATTAGTATTCGTATGCTGAAATGATTCAGAGATAACAGTTCTATATGAAAAATGTCAAATTTAAAATGAATAATCATTTTTAGCTCCGAAAGCAATCAATGAGATGTGACAAAGATTACATAATAACGTACGTAGTTCTAATGAAAACAGAAAATTAACATAACCTAACCATCAATGTGAGTTTACCGAATTAAGAATTTTTGTAATTTCCAAGTTTTCCACCGATTTTTCTCACCGATAAGCTACAGTGAACAAATAAACTTCAACTGAGAAATTAAGTAATACAAAATGTATGCAAAGAACTGTCCATACGCAGCGCGTTTAAATTTAAATTTATTCTTTTATAATTGGACGGCTGTCGCCGTGTAACGTTATCGCCAACAATCGTTAAGAGCAGCTCCAGCAACTTGAAACACCATCAGCTACATCAAATAGCATCAGCCACACCATGAAGCCCACCAGCAACAGCGAGAGTCGCACACCACAATCGATAACTGCGTCTTCACTTTTAGGCGAGAAAAGCACAATTTCTTTCGCTGCTTGATCAGCTCGATCTTTTGACTGCCACACAGATGGACGAGGCATACTGAAAAAGCCTTTCTTCGTTCGAAATTAAAACTTTCAAGTTTTCAATGTCCATCTTCGACTGCAGCGCAATTTCATGTTTGTTATTATTATTGTTGTTTTTTCTTACGTTTACGCCAAGTATAGGCTTTCGATAATTGCCGAAAAAGATTTCTTGTGGCGTTGGTAGTTTTTACGTTTCGTTATCTTCTTGATTGTGTCGCCTCACTTAATTGGAACTTATTTTATCTTTTCACGCCGATCGTGTATGGTATTGAAGCGTACCGTTGTTAGCTCTTTTATTGTTGTATTTATTGTATGTTGTTGTGTTTTGGTTTTGTTTTTTTGTTGGCATTTTTGAAGTGAGTGGATTGTTATGTCCCAAGGCAGTTCTTGGGTTCAATAAAAATTTTTGTGCTTTTCGGAACCAAAAATGCCAGGAGCTACTGGCCTATCCGCATTAGCTATACCCTTAACGTTAATCTCTGTGATTTGCTTTGATCTCCAGAAGAAGTATGAATATTTTGGTGAAAGAACTAAATTTCTTTATTTTTGTCTGTTTTGTCCTCTAAAGCCTGACTAAATAGGGAAAGTGTGAAAATTATTACATCAGATCTGTTATTTCCTTGAAAATGAGGCGTGAACTTTGAGTGGTGAAGCTTTGGGTGGAGCCACTTTGACTTGTCTTGTAGTGATTTCGGTTCTTCCAAAAATTATTGCTTTTTCACGATGCAAAATGTGTTTGATGTTACGCTCGACCTTGCAAACGAACATGTTTTTGCCTTCTTGTTATTGTTGTATTAAGCAACCTGGTTTCCAGGGCGACCATCTTCCCAGACAAAGCTTAGAAGAGCGGAAAATATGCTTTTTCGCCTTACAAGATATGAACACACAATTTTCTCACCGGTTGCCATCATTTTAGAATCGAACTCGAAAAGAGAAAGGGGCAATCAAAACGCGATTTTTTTGTTAGAAACGAAAACAACACTAATTAAATTTTTTCACGAATTCATTGTAAGAAAAAGCTTTATGTTTTTCCATTTCTTTATTCGACTTTTAAACAAATATCTGTTAGAAATTGAACGCGGCTGTAAAAAGATGTCTCAGAGATATATTCCGCTCTACATATTTAAATAAAATCTATGGAAAGTTAATAAAGCACGACGTGAGTTTTCTTCACCAGTTATGTTCAAAGAGCTTTTACTACGTATATGTAAAAAGCTTTAAAAGCATGGTACGTGCCTTAAAAAGACCTCGTCACGCATGGTGCGTTTTGGGCATCACTTAGTCTTAGCCATTTGAAACAACTCGAATGTAGGATTTATATTACTGTGGACTAGAGAGAATATCTAACCTGTGTGGTATTATGTCTATATCAGTATTGATGAAAATACAGCACGCATTCAAAGCTTTTCCAAGCTCTCTGTAGTTCTCTGCTCAACGCTACTTCACATCAGTGACGATCACACAAATCTTTCATTCATTCATTGATCTATATCGGTGATGTGCAGTACCTTGCCCGCGGGTAAGGCTCTTCTATACATTTTGTATAGGAGCGTGCAGAATAAAAGCCTCTCCCTCTCTGCCCGTTTAAATCGTTCACGTGCCTATAAAGTGGCCAACACTGATCCACATGCTTGCCCTCGCTGAAGGGCATACAAATATTGTCCATCAACAAAATTTCACGCTTTCGCTTCTCTGTTTACTTTTCCAACCAATTTCCCTGCCTCTCACTTCCATGTAGTCTCGATGCTCGCCGGCTTTGTTTGTGCGTCAAGTGTTTTTATTTGTTTTTGATAAGAAAATTCGATATTGTAAAGAAAAGAATTTGTATTTTTGTAGGTTAGTATATTCCAAATTTTATCGACAATTTATATGAAAATATCGCCATTCAACTGTAATTTAATGCTTTCGAGTGGAATAAATTATTGCTGCCAGATGCTCCAATAAATAGATAGTAAAAAATACTTTCTTAAAGATAGTACATGCATATATGTATTTGTATAAATTAATTCAAGGCTATATTAGGGCGAGACTTGAAACGACATTGCGCATGTGTAAAATATTTTTGATAGAACACATTTCTCTACACTTCATAATTTTTGCTGTGCGCATTTTTTGATTATTTTTACTTATCAAATGCAAAAGAACGATATGGTCATACAAACAAGATGAAAATAAGTGGCGTAAATTCCGCTAGATAAAAATCAATTTAACTGTCTATGCCGACGGAATCTGTTTGGAAGGCTGTTGAAATGTTAACCACTACAACAGTTTACCCACCTTTAGATTTTTTTCTGGTTTCTTTTCGAAAGGCGTCCTTCTTCCACTAAGCGCACCCTGTATATGTATTATTGATTATTTATATTTGCTATAAATGTATACATATAGGCAAGCATACATATATTTAATGTGCTGTCTTTACATTCTCCGCCGCCAACCTTTTGCGCGCCAAAGCGGCTAATGACTTGGCAAATTGAACAGCCAATAGTTATTTGTGTGTGTATATGTATATGTATGTATGTATATTGGCTGCAAACCTGAATGAGCCTTTAAATATGANACATACACATGTATATGTATGTATGTATGTATGTATATTGGCTGCAAACCTGAATGAGCCTTTAAATATGAGTTAATGAAATACGAGCGGTTGCAACTACAAAGGCCACAGCAGCAGCAGCAGCGATGGCAACGACAAAGTAGCGCTCGAACCTGCACGGCAAAGTTGGCAACACGGCAGGTTGAATGGAAGGCGGCAATGCGGCGGCATCTTGGCCTTTATGTTTTTGGCTTATCGACAAGTGCGTATCACCGCAATGCACTTAAGAAGCGTATAAGCGAAGCTGTTCAAGGGAAGTGGGTGAACCAGCAAGAGAGCAAAGTAAAAGAATATGAAATAGAGGATGTTGGCCAAAGGATGGCATAACAAAAAAAAAATTACAAATGTGAGCATTCATTGAACGCCAAATGCGGGGCATAATTTCGAGCGGTCATACATGTACACATATCCACACACTACGGCGTCCATATCTTTATACATACATATATATTGGGCTCACAAGTGTATTTTGCTGTTAATAGCCTAGTCCTCTATGCAGCCTGCCCTCACCGCCCTGCCTTCGTCCGGCATCCGCTTGGAGCAGCGAAGGAAAAACTGTGTTTTAAGATCGCTGCCGATGATAAGCGAAAAATTTGTATTTATAAATATGTTCATAATATGGAAAATACATATTTTAAATAGTCGTCGCTACGCCGTCGTCACCGCCGTTGAAAACTTGCTATAGATATCGCTTAAAATCGCGCGGCGCGCGCATATCGCGATGCGTATCTACGTACTCAGTGGCAGTAGCGGTTGGCTGGCTTCCTGGCTGTTTGGTTACTTTGCTAGCTGATAAGCATCGCTGCAGCTGCTCAACACAAGTGACGACGACGATCTGCGCGATCGAGCGCAGATGTGAAATCAATTTTGTTTTTATTCTTAGCTATGTACGTTAGGGTGATCTCAAGTAATTTTTTCCAGCCACTCCCCAGAACTGAAGAATATCGAAAATTAGACCTGTTTTATTTTATTTTCAGAGGCAACATTTCTAAGAGAAGAAAATCGGAATAAAAGTCACAAAATTCTAAGGCACTTTTTCTCGAAGAGCAATTTGGGAACTAAAGTCTCGGGAACGTTTTTCTCATAGCGTTGCATTTGTTTCAAATGTCTGAATATTACAATTAAAAAAGAACTGAAAAATAATTTATGCGAATCAAGTCTACAAAAGACTTAAGACACGAACCTTGCTTGCACAGAAAATAAAATTTGTTTTCATAAATAGGCAGTTCATCCTAATGGTAAACGATCTGGAAGTTGAAATGATCCAGCTTTGCTCTGGCTTAGAATTAACAATCATGGTTCTCACTGAAACGATTTTGCAGCCTAGCACGCAGACGCCCCTCTCATTCTTAATCTTAAGTTTTCAAGACTTTCACCCCTATTGCGAGTGTCGACTAGTAGTGAATAAACGACTATTTTTCGATTATCGATTTTCCATGGTATTGTGAATGTCGATTTCCCGTGCAATAAGCGACTGTTCTTATTAAGTCCTCCTTGAAAACGTTCTCGATACTTTAGTTCTTATAATGTTCTCATTGTAAACGTTTCCGAAAGTTTCATTCTCATTTTGTTCTTCTTGAGAATGTTATTGAGAGTTTTGTTCTCATGTTGTTCTTTACGGAAACGTTCCCGAACATTTTGTTCTCATTGTGTTTCCTCTCAACCTGCTCTCAATACTTTGGTTTCCGTTTTGTTCTTTTGCGGAAACGTTTGTGACATTAAATTTTGTTCTTGTGCAGAACTAAATAAAACCGGAGCGCGTTCACGGTCCCTGCTTAAAACTCGAATCTCGAAGCTTTGAATATTAAATTTACCCATCCCCACAATGGATTGTGCCACAAAACCACATTGCTTTAAATATCCAGAACCAAAGCAACTGTACTTATAACTAATACTTATATTGGCACCATATTCATTTGTATCTTCGTTTTTGAGATGGATGATAAATGTCCTGGTCGGTACGTTAGGGTTTATGGCAGCCCTATTTTTGGCCCATGGTTTACTTAGAATTTTACGAGCAATCCTGCTATGATATGCGCGCTTAGTCAAAAAAAAAAATTACCCGCCCTAATATATGTACATAGATACATATGAAAAATAAAAATTTAAAGAAAATTCCTAAGATTCCAGCTAAAGGGTAAATTTAAATTAGAAGACAAAATACTTGAAAATAATTAACTTGCGCGCTGCTTGAAGTCTCAATCGTGGTTTTGCGTGGAGGTCCTTGGAACGAATCTGTTTTCATATACATACATATGTGTACTTGGATATGTTTATTTACTTCTCCTTTTCTTGGCTTAATTCAAACTCATATTTATTAGCATCAGATAAGCGCTCAATTAGTCGCATATTTGGCTGATTTTATGGCTTCCAACGACGAGCGCGCAATGTGTGTGGCGGCGCGGCTGATACTTTATTTTATAAATTAGTTGGGCAACTGAAATTGGCTCAAACTACAGAAATTTCAAATGCACGTAACATTNACTTCCAACGACGAGCGCGCAATGTGTGTGGCGGCGCGGCAACTGAAATTGGCTCAAACTACAGAAATTTCAAATGCACGTAACATTCTTCAGCATTTTTTTTTTTCAAGCAGCCGCAACACAGAAAAATTACTATAAATCAATAACCAGTTCTTTAGCGCGCTTACCGCAGTATTATTTGAAATATTTATTCTCAATCATACCAACATTGTTTATTATTAAATTTCTCACAATAAAATATTCCTTTGTGTGGGTCAAGGATAGATATTATACAGCTCGCATTCAGTGTTTTATATTTTAGCGCACGTATATATATATATTGTTCACCTTGAGAATGTCATATTCTAAAATGCCATCAATTATTTCATATTTTATATCCAGCTGTGTTTTGTAGACCGCTTATTCGTACTAGCATAAAAATGCATACGAGTACTTGCATTCCTACAGTCAACAAATCGAATATTTTTTGTCTATGTTCATGACACACTAAATCATAATTTCCACCAACTTTGGGCAGCATAAATTTCAAGGGGCTCTCTCTTCCTTACCTCCTTGCGCTTGCTGCTCATTAGCGTTTTTGACTTATTTATGTATGTGAAATTAGTGTCAGCCACTTTCTTCTCATACAATCGATTAGCTGCTTCTAATTGCTTAGCTGCCTGCATACATTTTTAATAAACACACAAAAGGATATCAACTGCGCGCCAATCATAAATAATTTCTTTCACTTTCACATACCGCTTGGAGGGTCCTTTTCCTCGTATCCTATCTCTTAAGACTTTCGCTCGCCTTCACCTTCATTAGTGGTTTTTTATTATTAATTGCCTGACATTTTGTGGCTTCTTTGTTTGTTTATGTTCTCAATTCTGCAGCCTCTAGGCGGTTTCTTGAATTTTGGTAAATAGTTATTGTGTACAATTTAATTGTTATCAATGTGCTTACTAGTGCTCTTATAGTAATATTGAGAAATAAATCAATTTTTGTTTTACTGGGAATGGTTTTTTATTAGCGTTTCTTTCAATTCAGTTGAGATGAATGGGTAATAGTTAAAAAAAAAAACTCTAAACGCCGCCTAAGCAGCTAGGTATGTTTCCGAGCCGTTTATTTTGAAAGTGGCATAAGTCATTTCATGCCGTTTGACTTCACTGATCTGCTATTTGTACCTGAACGCGCCTAAGTTTTGCAGAAAGTACGACTTAAATTACCTTTCTCTGCTTTACATATATCCTTAGCCCTGCGTTGGTCAATTCGTGACGGAGTATGCAAGATTTGAAGTGTATCAATTTTTTTATCCTACGTAGGTCAGCCACATTAAATATGTTAAAGCAATGGAGAGATCCAGACACTCTCTTGGCAACGAAGGCTTAAATTCTGAAAATGGTACTGGAGCTGGAGTTGTTTTATTTGATACCCACATTGTTATTTTACATTGCACTTAATTTTTTAAATGATTTTTTGAATTAACCACAGCTTTGAAATTTCAAAGTTCTTAAAAAATAACGGACGTCAGAGAGAAAAACTAAAAACGCAGTTAAACTTTATTTTGCCCATACTTTCACCAATGCATATATTAATTATTTTGTGTGTAAAATTTACAGTCACACGGTGTAATTGGCGAAAGGTGGCGCGGACTTAAAATCAGGATCTGCAGTGACAGCCAAGCTGCTCTAAAGGCCTTGGAAACCGCTCGCACCTCTTCAACGATAGTCCAGGAATGTAAGTTGAGGCAGAACTCCGTTACAAGGTGGAATGAGCTTGAACTTTTGTGGGTGCCAGAACATTATGGTTTTCAAAGCAACGAACTGGCCCTCTGGAGCGCCGCATTGGACCGGAGCCGATTTTTATAGCCAAGCATAGCGGGAATGATTGGATACATCAAGGATCTCAAACACAAAACTTAGAAGAGCCGTTGGTGTGATATTGACACATGCAAATAACCAAATGTTTCCTAAAAATTCCTGAAAGGGTGGTAGCAAAATGCCCTTTTAGACAAAGAAGCAGTGACTACGAACCCCGACAGGCCTGATTCGGTCACAATCCCTGGAGTCGACATATGACCACCATAGGCATCATCGACAATCCGCATGTGTGCATCTTGTTTAAGCGATGAGGATAGTACAGAATATTTTCTCTGACGTTGTCCGGTCTTCGCTAGACTTAGATGGTATATTTTCGGGGCGGATGTATTGAGAATGGATAAGATGTATTCTCTTTCCCTCAACAAACTGCTAACATTCATAAAGGAATCTGGTAAGTTTGCATCAGAACAATAATAATTCTTTTTGCATCGGAAAGGTAGTGTCGCAGAGGTGGTCCCATACTAATCTGGTTAAGATCCTTGTTTTGTACAGGTTTCAAGGCAAGTTATATATGTATAAATCTTCCGCCATACGTATTTTCATTCTTCCGGATTCGATTTGCTTCTTGCTAAGCGGTTGGCGAATCGAAAGTGGCTGCTGTCAGGCTGATTAGTCGAAAACATCTTTAAGAATTTAAAATGTGTTCCTTAGGTGAGAGGTTATTTCTCTGAAAATTGGTATGCTTTACCAAAATGTGTCAAGTTTTTCAATATTTTTTCTCGCATTTGCATACGTATTTTTGTGTTTAAACTTAGAAATTCTTATCAAGGTGTCTTCACTCAACAAACATACATACGTATTAAACGACATATAGTTAGTATGTATGTATGTTTAAAAAATTTCTCGTATTTTTCGTCAGACCAAAAAAGCCTTCCAATTCCGTTCTAAATTCTTTTATTGCCATATAACAGATATGAAGAGCTCATAAAAAACGACAGCAAGTTGTCTTTCTAAAGGGTCCAAAGTAATAAAATTGCTAAGCCAGAGGTATATCGGTCTTAGGAAAGAGTAAGATATTTTTTTCGGCCACTGATGGGTGACATGCTTGCACAGGTGCTGAGACGACGAGCGCGTACAAATGACGCGACAAATATACATAAATATTGCATTTTACTTATATAAGTATGTATGTATGTACATTTGTTTACCTCAAAAATGCCTCAAAAGCTCTGCGCATGCGCCGCCTCATAGTTGTGGGCTCTCGGCGCGTTTGTTAGCTTAATCGGTGCGGCTTGTTTAGAGATGGCTTGGTAGCCATGCAAGCATAAATAAAAGTGAGTTTAAATGTATATGTAAGTATGTACATATGTGCACATAACAATGTATATATATATGCACGTACTTATGTATAACTTTGTATGTAGTTATGTTAATATCACTGCCAGAAATGCTAATTTCTTTCTTTCATGCCGCTTTTTCACATTTCATTTTCATCGCCATGTTGTCGTTGATTTTCTCTAATACGAAGTGTATTTTTGCTGTTGCTTATTTATTTACACCGTTGTGCTTATGTTGTTGTTTGTGAGTTTATTGTTTGAATAAATGTTAAACGCTTGCCAGTGCATAAGCTTTTGTGTTGTAACACGATTTTAATTATGAAAGTTTTTGCTTGTAAATGCATACATTTTATTTGTAATAAATGTATGATAAAACAAATGTGGATGGATTTTTTATGATCGCTGCGTTGAGCGGAAAATAATTTAAAAACGAAATATATTTAATTTATTTTTTTAATTAATTAAAATCTAAAAACATATAGAAAATGGCTTTAGCCAAGTTAAAACCTTGGAATCCATGTGAGTAATAAAAACCGTGGAAGTGCCAACGAAATTCGAAATAATCATAACATAAAATATCAAATATAAAGTAAAATACGTTACAGTCTTCTCAAAATCTCTAATTTAAAAAAAAATCCACATCCCCGCAAAGAGTCATCCCCTGAAATAAAGAGCCCGAGTCCAAAAACAAGTACTCAAACAATTTTGGCTCCTGCAACTCCATTGTTCATTGGTGTTAATTGCCCTCTAATCTTTACGCTTTGCGATAAGCCGACAAAAATCAGCCGACCCTGTACTACACCGTCCACATTGACAGACGAACGGCCGACCGACATTAGGCGACAGCACATGATTACGAGCTAGAAAAGACACACACTTACATACAACAGACGTACATTAAACTGTCAACACCCATTTAGCTTGAATGGAGAAGCAAGCCAATTTAGAAATAAATCTTCATACTTGCAAATGCTGATAAATACCAGCTACTGATAGTTGATGACCGTAACCGTCGATCAGTTGATTGATGTGTGTGGGATCCTCTTTGCTACACGGAAGTCGGAACTGTGCTAATCTGCTATGCAGATCACCGCAAAGATAATGGCATTACAACTCATTTGCCAATTGTAATTGGTCTGCCGAATTTTTTTTTTGTATTTTTTTTTTCAAATTTATGTTGGGTGCGTATTGCAATCGCTTTGTGTTGCTGTGACAAGGAGATAAATCACTGTACAGGAAATGTGCAATGAATGATGAAATTTAATGGCTTAATTTGTGACGCAGCTTTGTATGAGTAGTGGATGGTCGGCGTGTTAGANATCGCTTTGTGTTGCTGTGACAAGGAGATAAATCATTGTACAGGAAATGTGCAATGAATGATGAAATTTTATGGCTTAATTTGTGACGCAGCTTTGTATGAGTAGTGGATGGTCGGCGTGTTAGATGGCAATGAAAATGTTATATTTAGATTGGAATTTCATCATCCCATTTCAGCGAGTATAAAAGGCAAATGCGGTTTTATGTTGAACTTCTTTCCTGCCGACTTTTTAAGATCACTCCAGTAGCTTCGTACTCCTAAGGCGGCAGCTTCTAGTTACTCTGTGTTTAAGGGCACGGGTTTTTGCACGGAAACCCTTTTCATTTACTCCCAAAAGTGATAAAATTCTNGGCCGACTTTTTAAGATCACTCCAGTAGCTTCGTACTCCTTAGGCGGCAGCTTCTAGTTACTCTGTGTTTAAGGGCGTTGAACCCTTAGAAATCGTTTTTGCACGGAAACCCTTTTCATTTACTCCCAAAAGTGATAAAATTCTTCGTGGAACAGTAAAGAAATGGCACTTGGAACAGTTGTTTTTAGAATGTTTTATGATCTGCTCTTAAATATTTAACTATTTATGGAGTTATGAAACATTTCCCTGAAATTTAAGAGCTCTACGTTAAGCCAAGGCTATCCTCTACCATCTTCTAATGTCTAAATTGCTACGCGCGCAAATACTGACGCATCCGACGAACTCATTCACACACCTTTCTATTAAATACTTTCATATATATGTATGTATGTATGTATATATGTTGCCCGTCCAGCTCTTTAAATGGCCNTATATGTATGTATGTATGTATGTATATATGTTGCCCGTCCAGCTCTTTAAATGGCCTACATACCTTGCGGTGCTGCCCTTTTTAAAGTGCCGCATTGACGTAGATAAACTCTGAATTTGGTTAGAAATTACTTAAAAAATCATATAAACAATAATATATTCAAAATGCTAATAACTATTTATAATAGAGCAATAATTTGTATATTTTAAATGAAGTCATCATATTTAGCATCTCAACTTGGTTAACGAAACTACATACATACATATTATATTAAAGAAAATAACAATAAATAACAATAGAAATAAAAATAACAAATAACAAACATATCGGCTTTCCCTCTCACCATGTTTCAGCAAATTCCAGTTTCTGTTTTGATCAAAGCTTCGCCCGAGACACACCTGTTATATGGAGTGTCTGGTGACGTGCGATCAGCAGTAGAGTGAGTGGATATGTAAAACAAAAAATTTTTTTTTTGCCATTTTGCTTTTTTTGGTGTCTTAAAATATGAATTGAATACTCTATCAAATTTGACACGCTTGTGATACAAATGTTATTTTTAATGCTGAAAGACAATCAATTTGAATGAGCCAAGGTAAATCTAAAAATAAATTCAACTGAGAAAAAAATATAAATATAATAAATTTATAGTACCGACACAATTTATAGTACCTAAATACCACAATAAATTGCTATCGCAAGATTTAAGACAATATCTATTTGTATACACCTATTGAATACAATTTTCTTAGGTATAGAATACATAAACTATTCAAGACCCATTGAAAGAATATAGAAATAGAGTACTACTTTTCTGCAAAAGTTTGCAATAACTTAACACAGCTTGAGACTATTATTCGTAAAATTTAGACCGTGTTTTCGCTAAGACGCTTCATTAAATAGGCTCTAGATTTCAAGTCAAGCATTCCTTTTCGCGCTCGGTATCAAGCTGAAAGTTGTTCATATACATATATCTGGTTAACAAGCGGTTAGTCCCTTCATAAAAACTTAAATCAACTTAAAAACTCGTGATGCTTCACAAGAAGAAATAATTGTATTTGTTTACTTAATTTTTTTCCTAGTTTGTCATCATTTTAAAGTAAGATTATGGTATTTACACCTACGTTCAACTAATTAGAAACGAAATTCAAATGATATTGTTTGCAAATTATGTTTATTTTTTTAATTTTAATAATTTTACTAATACAAGTTTAAAGCTTGCAAAAATTGCAAAAAAAAATAAACAAACTTAAAAAAATTGTCATCAAAATTTCCAAATTTTGAATTAGAATATTTAGAAAATTTTCGGGTACGCAGTTCTGTAGCCCATTCAACTATAGTCTAAGAAAGTGCAAGTCTTAAGTCGTTAAAAATTACTGTTGTTTTTTAGAATTTTTTTGTGGAGGGTGTTTCAGATATTTTTGTTTCATATAAAAAATATTTTTGATCATGTGTTATATGGAAGCAAATGCGCAACACCCTTCACAAAAAAAAAAATCTAAAAAATCAACGGTAATTTTTTATTTTAAAAATTTGGAAATTTTGATGGCAGTTTTTTGATTAATAATAAGTTTGATAAATTTTTTTTGAAATTTTTGCAAGCTTTGAAACTTTTATTATTGTGGTTTCTGTTACAGATTGAATTATATTTTAAATGAAAATTATTAAAAATATACATAATTTGCAGACAATATCATTGTGAATTTGGTTTCTAATTAGTTGAACGCAGGTCTATATTTATCCACAACATCCTTTACTCAACCATTAAATATTTTACCAAATTGTGAATAATAGCACAATAATTTGTTGTTTTTAGCGTAAAAGTAATACGCTTTCTATCAATGAGTATGAGGTAATGATCACAAATTTGTTTACATCCATTTTCTTTTTTTTTGCTTGGAATTTGTTTGGTGTGATGAATTCATCAAAATGATCATTCTCGCGTAGTAAGTTAGCGCAGTGGGACAATATTGAATCACAGCCATTCCATACCAAATACATACATATTTGGATAAACAAAATCTCTGAGAGATGACATAACTTTGAAATTCCTATTTGTAAACTCATTTTACTATAGCAATAACAGCAAAAAAATTGTTTTTCATAATTTTATCGTTTTTGGCGGTAAGAGAGCGAAAGTGAGCAGAATAAAGGTGCCACACTTTAACGTGACGGACTTTCAATTCACTATCGTCACCAAAGAAGTGTCGTTTCAATAATTCTTGCCAAGTATAGAACGATTACACTATTTATGTCCGATTTTTTACCTTGAAAATCATGCAAGCGTACAATTTTCCTCAAGGAATGTGCTCAAATAAAACAACTTACTACAAATTATAAGAGAAGATCAGTCAGAGCAGTTTTGAACTAGAAGACTAATTTTTCACTTAACTTCTTTAACATTTAATTTAAAACAACAGAGTAGCGTAGTCGAACAAGGACAGAGGAGCTTTCTATGATTCTATTCCTACGGTGATGGACACTGAAGAAGATGTGATGTCATAAGCATTGAGGAAAGTGGTGCCATAAACTGTACGAGTATTATACATAATTTTAGGAACGTAGGAACTACTACTTTGGCCTGGTCTTTTATTTAAATTTGGGGACTGTAGTTCGTCGTAAACAAAATTAGTCGACTCAAAATTCGCGGGTTTCCAATAAATCCAAATGCGCCTAGATCACAAAACCAAAAGGATCAATTTAAGAAAGACCTTACTGCCTAAGTATTCGATGTGGCGATATGTCCAGAGTACGTTCGCCACTGCGGAAATAGAATATATATTTATAAAGTTCTTTTCGAATGGCATTCAATTCTTCTAAGCTTTAAATTTATATCTTCTTTCGGCTTGGGTTTGTTTTATATTTGAGGAATTCTTTCAAGTATTCCGGTTAGCATACCAACATATTTATGCTTATTTATAGGCCATTTTTGCCGCGTTTTTTTTTTTTNCCGCGAACGATAAACTAATGTAAATTTTCTATTTAAATTTTATATCTGATAGTGAATAAATACATATGTAGTACAAGCCAGTTTAGAAACCTCATATGTATGTATGAACATTAGGGTGGAGCGAAAATAAAAAAATTTGCGTTTCGAAATAAGATGGGTGGTCTCGCAATGAAATATAAAACAAATATATCTGAAATATTTTGAGTTGCTATATGTACATTAGGGTGGAGCGAAAACAAATAAAAAAATTGCGTTTTGAAATTCTAATAGCAGAGGATCGTTACCTGGGAAAGTCAATAGAATACACCAAATTTTTTTTTGAAATCGGTTAAAAGAATATGCTGCCTCCCCTATGTGATTGGAATTTTGAAATTTTTGTACACAAATTCTAAACAAGTACCATAATTTATCAATCCCAACTTTAGGTATGCAGTTTTGCAGAGCATTACATTTTAGAATAATGTGCAAGTTTTAAGTAGCTGGATTTTTTAAAATTAGTTTGTTGAGGGCGCTGCTTATATGAAGAGAATATAAAAACATTGTCGAACATACATATAGTGTATGTAGCTAAATGTGTACCACCATCACCAAAATACAGCGGTATTTTATAGCCATTTTAAATTTGCACATTATTATACTAAATTTAGCATTTTTAAAACTAGCATTTTTCTAAAAATGATTTTAATAAATTATGTTACTTGTTTAGAAATTACAAAAATGTTAAAAAATTCAATCCAGAAGTGGAGGCAGAAAGTTTTAACCGATTAAAAAAAGTGTTTGAAGTATTCTATTGACGCCCAAAGGCAACGTTACCCCGCTGATCGAATTTCGAAATGTAAATTTTTTTTATCCAATCCACCCTAATGAGCATTCAGCAGCTCAAAATATTTCAGCTAAATTTGCTTCATTTTTCATTACAAAAAGACTACACCACGTATTTCCTTTAAAACTATTTATAATTTAAACAAATTTATGCATGTATTCATGTATCTTTAAGGCCCTACAGAGCTACTTTTAATGAAATATTTACACTTCCTACAAAATGTGCATACAAATACTAAGCCGTTTAAGTTCTCTACACATATGTGCATACATACAATATATGCACATATGTATGTACCTATGTATTATTAACCATTAAAAATCTCGTTTACCAACACTCACCTACAAAAGCGTGAAATATAACGGCTTAATCGCGCCCTCACCAAAAATGGCCACAACAGATTACAGCGAAAACAATGTTGACAAAAATAAATCAAATTCAAAATAAGTAGTTTTGATTTATGGCGTGAACAAAATTAATGATGCCACCTAGAGGAAGAAAAAATAATTTAAAAGCGCACATAAAAGCGATAAGAAAATCTTAACAAGCAGACATCTAGACGTACATACATATATATAAGGAATAGTGCCAGACTACAGAAAGAAGAAAAAAAAAACGATCAACAAGACAAAGACAAAAACAACCAGCAGCCTAACTAAACAATCGCTAACACAAAAGCACAATCAGGAACAACAACAAAGAAACGATAGATTAAAAATCTCGTGAATAGATTGTGGCTGCAGGTTTCATTATGTATTTAATTTTACACGAAAAGAAACAATGTTGCCACAAACAGCCTTTATGGCGAACCCGTTTAGAGGGTGTCAGCTTTTAGGCAAATTTATGCAAATGCCTAAAGAAAAATGACGCCTGTCAGTAATGAAAACTTTGCTTATTAATAAAGCATTGAATTAGCAGCGTTCGCTGGCGGCAAAAGACGTATTTGTGTTAACTACAAATATTTCGACAATTTTGTTAAACAAAAGTGTCTAAAAATGCTAATAAATTTTTTATTAAAATGACAAACAAAAAATTTTGTACATATATAAAGCCAGACATATAACAATACTTGCTGTCTAAATACCTACGGCAGTGTGAATTATTTAAATTAAATATAAAAAAAAAAACGACCAAAATGTTGAAACGACAAGGTTAAAACCGCAAGCGTTGGCGCCGTTCCGTTCACGAGCAATCGATTTTTTATTTAGACACAATTCATGTAAATATTGTATATAATTTTATTTATTTTTTTTATTTTTTTTAATATTTCTCAAAATTTTGAGTTCGTAGGCTTGCAAAAATTTACATGACAAAGGAGGAACAGCGAAACCCTTTTTCTGTTAACTGCTAATGAATATTTCTGCGCGTGGCATTTTAAATTAGAATAGAGACAAGCTTGTAAAGGTCTATTAACTTTCATTACTTCTCTCACGTGGCCATTCCTTTTAACAGTACCATCTCAACTACGATTATAACTATCATTACCATTGTTGCTTTTATTACCATACTATTAGGATCTCGATTATACTTACCATTACTATTACGATTACCATCGCCATTACCACGACAGCATTAACATTGCTACAATTACCATTACCATAACCAATACCAATTCGCACATTTTGCTGCGGATATTTTATGCTCTCTAGCTCTCTTTCCGGTCAAGTTCATCTTTTTACATGTATTTCATCCTTCATCCTTCTATGTGTATAAAGTTAGCGAAACAACATGAAGAAAAAAATGTCGCATATACCTATGAATTTGCCGTTTTTTTGCCGTTAATTAGTTGTGGAAAAAATAATTTTGTCGCTCTTGTATTTTTTTAGATATAAGGTGTTTTGCTAACTTTATATAAAGTTAGCGAAGCACCCCTCCAAACTCAAAGACAAAAGACTAGGCTTTATGTCCAAATTTGCCGTTTTTTTGCCGTTCCAAGATGAGCTAGTTTACTTTTGAAAAAAATATTTGCTTAAATAAAAAAAGAAAAAAAAAAATTTTTTTTCCAATTTTTTTTTCAATGTTCAATAATTTTTAGAAGAGAAGAAAAATAATAATAAAATAGAAAANCTTCTGCCTTTGGTCTGATCATTCCACCCGCGCACAAAGCTTTTCGAAGCTTTCTAAAGCTAACGCGAAGCTAAATACCCTATCTCAAATCTTCACTGAAATGCAAAAAAACCATAACTAACTAAAAAAAATTATTGCATAAGACGATTTAGCGACTTATAAATCGATGAAATGCATCATCATAACCAATCAAAAGGTTAATTTTAGATTTTTAGCTAGTTACGGCCTTTTGTATTTCAGCGAACCTTTCTATATTAAAGTAACAACATATTTATTTTGGATGGATGTGCATAGGGTAAAAGCTCTCTCTGATCATCGCTGATCTAAATAATAACAAGTATGTATAAAATTGTAGTTTAAAAAACTAAAACCTCGCTATTATAATTTCCATTCCTAATGTCGTCAGGTATGTAACTTGAGAATAGAAATCGCTGCATCTTTTAGGCGCATCAATATTACATAGTTACATCCCGAGCTAATAGAAGTGAGGTAAAAACAATGGATCTTATGCACAAAAAGTGGGCTTAAGCTGTGGCCCACTTTTTCGAATAAACTACTTAGTCTAAGCTCACTAAATTTTTATGCTGGTTGGCGAAATATGGATTGTTCTAAAAAATCGAAAATATAACCAGACAAGTAACTCTTTTTTTTGGCAATCAGATTGTGACGTCTACTGGGTTTAGTCAATAAGAGTGTTTCATATCAAATCATTGGTGATTTCCATTCTAATAGTGTATAGATACACCCCCACGCACTTGAATAGGCACAATCGCTGTTTGACGGGGTTAATTTACTTTTATTTCATTTCCATTATTTTTCAATTAAAATACAATTCATTTCAATAGTGTTACTGAGCTTTGTACCACGATTTGTTTGTTAAGAAAAATGGAAAAAACCACAATGCTTAACCGATAGAAGTTATAGCAGCTATTTCGGAGATCACCACATCTTGTCTTTGGACTTCTTTTTTCTAGCCTTTTAGCAGGGATCGAACCCGCGTCATCGATATGAAAAGTCAGAAGTGCTAACCACTGAGCTATGCACACTCCGTAAGCTTTTGTTGCTAATCCATTTCCGTATTCAACCTACTACATACTATCAAGTGCAGCTGATTCGCTGCTATTGAAGCTTGAAAGCGTGGTTGTTATTGCTAATTCCATACATGAAATAGATTCGATGCATAGTTTTTAGGGCAGGCTCATCCTATATATTTATTTGCAATTCATTCTCTAACAAAAAAAAAAACTTAATAAAAAAGGTGAAAGTTGTGATGAAAATTTGCAGATTTTTTCTTCTTTTTATTTGTCACCACAACTGTTTGAAGGTCTGGGCCGAGCCCAAAAACTTCGCCATCGTCCTCTCTCCTTTGTATCAGTTATTTATTCCAAGTGTGGGCAGGTCCTTCTGCTCTTGGTCTTTCCATTGTGTGCGTTGGCACCCTTGCTTTCGTTGTCCACCCATGGGTGCAGAGTCGAAGGATCTTTTCACCGGTGCGTCGTCATCCATGCGTACAACACGTCCAAGCCAGGGCAATCGCTGTTAAAAAGCTCATACAGCTCGCAATTCCATCTTCTCCTGTACCCGTCGGCCACGCGAACGGGCCCGTAGATCTTGCGTAGAATAGTTCTCTCGAAAGCACCCAAAGCCTTCTGATCTTTCGTCGACATCGTCCACGTGTCTGTGCCATATAGAAGAACGGGCATGACGAAAGCCTTTTAGACCGTAATTTTCGTCGAGATAGGGCTCCGCTTTTCAATTGCCTACCGAGCCCAAAGTAGGACCTATTGGCAAAATTTTCAACTAGCACTTATTTATATGGTAACATTTTTACACAACACATTGATTGACGGAGTCAATATTGTTTCTTAAAAGCTTACTCCAGTAATGGGCGGAAAGCATATACCCAGTGTATGTCTATGAAAAAGGTATTCAAAAATGCTTTCACGCCTTTAAGGCGGTTAACTCGCATCCAAAAAGGGTCGCACTGGTGCCGATGAAGGTTTTTTCAAATTGTATTCTCTTTTTCAGACCTCTCAATACTCAAAACAGTCCACTTCTTTGTGACTAAGGATACCTCCGACGGCTCAGACATCAGCCAATTTCAATTCTGTTCTTTGAAGTAAAGTTTATTCTTCTAGGGTAGGGCGAGGAATTCGGCATATTTTTGTTAGAAAATAGTTTCTCAAGAATTCAATATTTTTCATTCAATACTTGAATAGGTTAGCTATTTCCTGTTAATCACAAAAAATTGCTACCGCAAACCATTTTGACGTCAATTTTACGTGCGTCACAAAACCACACCACAGTTATAAAAGAAATTCATAGGAAAAGAAACAGCCTTAGTACGCGCATGCCGCTGCTAATCAAGTAAATGATATTCGATATATCATATCACCATACATAAATATTTATTTATTTTTAATGCTAATTTATTACTCAACTCTTGAAAAATGTTTGACAAAATTTGGATATTCTCACGTCAATACGTATATGCGTGCATATATTGTCAAAGAGTATTAACATTTAATTTTTATTTTTCTGCTTAAAGTTTTGTTACCATCGTGCAAAAATATATAGCTAGTCACTTAAAAAATAAATAAAAAATAAAAACATGCCACTCGATTGGTGAATACTAGGCCACATATGAAATTTCATTGGTTGGTTATACCGACACTAGATGGGTTGAGGACTAATTCATCTCCAGATTAGTCCCGTCTATTTACTGTCAAATTCTACCACTAAATATGCTCGCTTGTTTCCATTATTTATGTTGGTATTTCTCACAAAAATGGCTTTCATTAGAACTGCTTTCAATTGTCAAAATATTTAGACACAATTTAGCCAGATTTTTCAATGAAAATTTTTTCATTTTATACATTCCTGATCACCCAAATAATTCACGACATTTAGGTTTCATAAGAATTTATCAATATTGAATCTTTTTTCGTCGAGGTTAGACATTTTGGGAATCTATGGGTTCTTTTGTGAATCCGACTGTTCACTGTTTAACTGTAATTTTATAAAGCGAATTCTACTGAAATATTCGCTTAAATGCACTCATTGGTTCGCTTATTAACATAGCCTTCTATTCAAGGTGTCACAATTTTAAGATGCTAATGAATGATTAACGTGGGGGAACTTTTCGCTTTTATCGCATCATATGCTATGAAGATTTCGGCTAAATGATAATAAATTGCGAAATTACAACGCTCGGATTTCCAGTGAAATTTCGCAGAATTTGCTTTGCCTTCTGTAATTGTCAAACCCATTAGAAGATGCCGTATTTTCTGGCGCTGTCGCAGTTAGTGATGAAAGAAGAGTAAGGTATTTTGCACTGGTGCCGTAAAACAAAAAGAATGTAGCTTTACCGATGAAGATCTAACATCCTTTAGTTCAAACGAAAAAAAAAAATCATAGCGGTAAAGCGACAAAGTATTTAGCATGTAGTATCTGTTATTGTTGTAGGGGCTACTTAGCCCTGCCCAGGTCAGCTAATCTTTCAATAGTTGTTGTCAAGCTCAATTTAAGGTAGGCTCAGGAAGCGTGCTTTTTCAACGAGGTCGGATCAAATGGAGAGATCTGACCCGAACTTGTGTGAGAGTAGCACTTGCCTCTCGAGGCAGCTGACGTGCTCTTACTATGCAATAGGTTTTGGTTGAACTGTGATGACGACATTAACGGGGCGATAGTTGGTGACGGTGGTGAATGTCGTTGCTTGGGTACAATGGACTATAATAGTGGGAAGATCACTCCGCCCTGTAGGCATATTTATATTCATTACCAAGAAACTATTCACTGTTCTACCATTAGAGTAGAATGGATCCTTAATGAGTAGCATGCATTGATTGGCGGTATTAAAGGCCAGCAGATAGGAATAAACCATCTCTCCTTAAGGAACAGGTCTCTGGCTACTTTCCAATCCACTGCGGAGGGTCCTTGAGCTCAGTGGTTAGCAGTCACGCGCTTACACGTCGACTTGCAGCTGTTCGTAAATGATCCATTCCAGCTTCTCGGGAGATCTACGTATTTAGTTGACAAGCGTGCGTTTTAGTAAGGAACCCTTGAATTTGACTGATTTCCCTAAAGTATTCAACAAAATCAATTTTTACTTTGAGCTTAGTGACTTCTCATGTTGTTATTGTTGTTGTAGCGGCACTACTAAGCCCCACATATTTCGGTTTGTCCATAAATCGTTAAGCTCAACTGACGGTAGGCCCAAGAAACGGGCTGTTTCAAGGAGTCGGACCAAAGGGAGAGGGAGTGTTAGTTGAGTAAGATTGATCAGGGATGTGAAGAGGTGGTTGTTATCATGCGCGTAGTCTCCACATGCCGGCACTCATTAGCGATAACGGGGGTCGAGTCTGGACAGGTATGTAGCTGTTGAGACGGTTGCAATATGCAGACCGTGACCGGGCCAGCGTAACGCGGATCTCTCGTGGCAGTTGAAACTTCGTGTCTGCTAAATGAGGTAATTAGGCTCCGACTCCCTTGTGAATGTCGCCGAACACTCGTCGGTACGTCGTCGGGTCTAGTGGTTGGTCAATGTGCGTCTGGACCGCAACCATGTATTAGCATAGCTGCCCTCTTGTTATGCTCCCTTACGGGAAGAAATTGGCCCTCGCTGTGCAGGTGGTGCTCAGGCAACAACAGAAGGCAAGCTGTCGCTGCCCGGAGTGCGTCGTTCTGACAATTTTGTAACTGAAGTCAAACTTGAGCAGCTAAGCTTAGCGTCTTTAAGTATTTTACGACCACCAAAATACATACCGAAGCTTTCAGTGGTTCAGGCTCAATTTAAGGCAATACCTGCTGATTTTTCAGTAGCATAAAAGCGAAGAAAATGGGTGTAACGCGCCATTGCTCTTGAAATTTTCTCAGCTTAATGGATAGCTTAACTAATGAGTGAGCACTCAGATTTTGTATGTAAATCTCAGATTTAAAAGTTATATTTTAAATTTTTTTAAGGGCAGCGTTTGTAGACTTTTAATAATGGCTCTAGGGAATTAAGGCCTTTGGAGATTGGCGAAAATTTTTTCTCATATCTGTAATTGCTTTTTCATTTATAGTAGTCCGGAATTTCACCTACTATTAGTAATTGAAACAATAACAAATGAAACACCCAACGCCTTTTAATGCGCATGCGTAACTCATATCCATATGTAAATATGTGTGTATCTAAATAAAATGCGCTTCCTTGCATGCCTTTAGATACTACATGCACTTAAAAAACGCATAATGTACCAATACAAATTATTGGGGGAGTGAGAAACTCATAGAGAATACAAAACATAAACAACAACAAAAATTCCAAACAAAATTATTGCTGGCACAAGTGCAAAGGTGCTTAAGACTTTACAAGTACAACAATTTACAATGCGTATATGACACGGTACAGAGGTAAAGACATAAAATCTCTTTTACCTCCATGCACTTACTTACATATATATAAATATACGTATGTATGAATTTGTGTTCTTGTTCTTGTGTTTTTCGGCTATTTAAGTAAACAATGCGAATGTGTAGAAGATTTAAACTCTAGCAATTACGGTGCATAACAAGTGTAGCGCACACATTAAACTGCTGCGGTCTTTCAAGTAGGGACAGAGTCGAGAAGGCAATATCGGCTTTTGGAGAGAGCTACAAGCATTGAAAAAGTGAGAATACTAGAATGAAAATAAAGCTGTGTAAGAATTTCTTTTAGTAAAAATATGGTAATTTTTCAAGTTAGTTTGTCCTTAGGTGGAGCGTAATCAAATACCTAATATTTTCTCTTTCTAACTGAAGAAATGAAAAGACATTTTAAAGCTGTATAAACCTCATTGACAGAATCGCTTTTTTTCTTTTCATCTAGAAGTGCAGTTTGACAACCCACTGATAAAAAAGAAATCCTATACTGCCACATGTCCGCACTTCGCTCAGTCTATTCTATCTCAGAATTTGGTTGAACAACGCCCTATCTCAGAATTCGGTTCAAAAACACCCTATCTCAGCTGCAAATACATTGAAAATGTGCTGATATAGGGCGTTTTTGAATCGGCAGTTGAGATATTGCGTTCTTCAACCAAATTCTGAGATGGGGCGTTTTTTCAATTAAGTTCTGAAATAGGGCATTCTTCAACCAAATTCTGAAGTAGGGCGTTCTTGAAATTTTTTCTAAGATAGGACGTTTTCGAACAGGCTCCCGAGATAGGTCGATCTTCCACTCAGGTGACGATATATGATGAGAAATACACTTACTAAAACTAAATCCATTAGATGGCTATATAGTTGAAATTTACAGAAAATCCATATTTACGGTTCCCTTACAGTTGTTTTTGACGGATATCCCATTGAAAATTATGTCAAAAAACTGATGCTAAGCTTAGAGTCGACTTCATCTTAAGTGTGTCTACGGGGCATTCATTAAAGCTGCATTGTTAACTTTAACAATTAGCTGCAAGTATGTGGGAAAGTAGTAAGCTACGCAGACGAAGTCGGTAGTCTCTGCATAACTCAAATAACCAACACATTCGAGTGTACGACATCGAGTCAAATCAAGTCAAGCATACAAATAACGCCTAACTATAAGCATACCACGCCATTTGTACTCTACAATAACAATAACTACTACTTTGGCATACCAAAGAGCACAGAAACAGCAACAAAAACATAACGACGACCGCCAATATGCTCAGAATGCGGAAGGTCAGTGCATGTTTAATGATCCTTTGGATCTGTGAAAATCCAAGTTTAAGTGTACTATATACATACATACAAGCAACCGAATAGTGTAAGCATGCAAACTATGCAACAATTGCAATAACAAAGACTGATGATGAGTATAGGTGCAGCAAGTGTTTCAAGAAAGCGGAAAATAGATGGTTGGAGACGAGGAGCGTATGAACACCCGCACATTAGAAACAGTAAGGCATATGTAACAACAAAAAGTACTACCCGTGGAACCAACCATTAAAAGAGCCAACTTTTCATCATTTTTAATGTCGTGAAGGACCATAAAAGCAAAACACAAAGCAGCTTATGAATACTCCTGCAGCTGAGATGGCTGAAAATGCTGGCAACGAAAATGTATGTAAATATGCACGTTGCATACCAGCATTTTTATTACTTTGGAGTACTTGTTGTTGAGTAAAAATGCAGACAGCGCCAGTGCGAGTGCACCCACCCACAACCACATATGACAAATTGTTTTAACACCTTCGCAAGCATTGAGATACAAGCTGAATGTGTAGGGTTTATGGCTCTTTTTTACTTGTATGTAGTTGTTTTTTTTTTTGTTGTTTTAATTTTTGAGTAGTGCTGGGTAGTTGTTAGTAATTTTCGGTGTTAAAACCTGAAAAGATGTTTGACCCAATTTGTTACGTTGATATAAAAACAAAAAATTGATTGCCACTTAACAAACGTATCACGGAAATTGTACGGATCTTCTATGATCATCATGATCATTAAAATCAAACAATGCTTTATGGTTATCCAATGGTCATAAAAAGTGGCCGCATGTACCAGCATTTTTGACACCTACGCCAATACGCACGCACGACACGCAAGCAAACGTGTGCACACAAGCATTTCCTTAAATTTGTAGATATCTGTATAAAGAATGTTTGATTAATAGAAATTTGAGGATCCAGTCTCATTACAGACATTTGTAGCGAATATAAAATAGACGCAATCTGTCTTATTTCAATACATACAACATTGATGATCAAAATTACTTAGCGGTAAAAATACCCCACCACCTTTACAAAATATGTAATTTTTTCTCATTTATGATTTGGATTTTCATGGTCTGTGCCATTTTTGAGTTTTCTGTATGATGTGAATCTGGCTCAGGCTCCTATTTACAACAGTTAGACCAGTACAATCGAAATTTGACATTTTTTTAAGAGGCTTTGCCATCTCCATCCATTTGTGGCATGAGTGGAATATTGCGGTTCCAGAAGTAGATATGTAGTTGTGGACATATAAGGGAAAATTGCACTCGTACGACGAGCAAAAATTTCTGCTACTCTTAATATGCTGCGGAGATATGTGGTCAACAGGCCAGATAACTCTCTACACTACACCCATAACAAATGACCTTCTCAAAATCCTTACGACCGATGCGCAACAAGAGTCGTACTGAAGCATTATTGACACTAAAAAATCTGCAGCAAGAGCTCTTACCGGCGTCATGACAAGACACTGTGCTATAGCACCAATGCTTCTTCGATAACATATATGTACCAACCAGTTCCCTCTGCAGAAGTTGTCGGGAGGAAGAGTCGATTCACCACTTCCTGTGTCAATGACCAGCTCTCCAAACAAGACGTATCAAGCATTTGGGATCACGCTTTTTCAATAGGTTGGGGAGTTATTTAGCGGAGATAAAAATATATTTAGGAGCTCCACGGCATCATCCGGTATAGTAGAAGGTAAAGTGGAGTCACACGAGGTTCGAATACTCCATAAGGAAGATGAACCTACCAATTTTAAACGAATAGACTTCACAGCATCGTCTCCGGCTCTGAGGAATTATTTCCACACAAGGTGGGAAGCAGGATATACCCGTAGGAGCTCTCCCTCAGCCTCAACTTTAGGTTTCCGGATTTCTGCAGCGTTTTGAATATTCGTCCCGTGCCCACTTTCTTGAGTATATCACTGAGCTAAGTATGTACAGCGAGCATCGACGATATTGGACCTTCACCAGAAGCACGAATTGGTTTTACTTTTAGCTAAAGGAAAACATTTAAAGAGCCCCATGCCAGCCACTTCTCCTTCCTACCCTAAATGAGGGCAGCCACGATAGCCTACCTTACCTAGGTGACGGGCCTGACTTGAAACCGCTCCCCTTTTTGTGTATAAATGTTATTTGTTCCATCAAATTTAGCTTCAGACCTACACTTATTACCTTCCTCTGTTGCCGCGCTAGGAAATCAATACAAATTGAACAAAAAAGTCGTCAGCTAGCGCTATTTTTACTTTCTAAATCTTTCCCACTCTGATGCTTGCATAATAACAGGTGTGTGTGTAGTTAAAACCACCAAATCTCTCAACTCCAATCATCGATAACACAGTTGAGCTTTTATTTCTTTGCACTGATTTTTATGGAGTTATTTCAACTATCTGCAACATATCACATCCATACATATGTTCGTATATACATACTTATGTGGGTGTACACATATACATACTATACAGTAAATCTAAATCTCACTCAGTGCCTCATTACGCTCGAATGGTAGAGAGCTCGCCGTAAAACCACTTGCCATCGATTTTTATACCTCCTTATAATGCTAATCGTTGGCGCGGTTATGGCTGTCGTGCGTATGGAACACCTACATGCATTGCATAGAAAACAAAAACAAACACACACACACTAGCACATCTGAAAGACAATAAAAACTGTTTAAAAATAGAAAAATATTGCTTTAAACCCCACGAACTGTTTCAGCTTTATGCCTCCAAAGTTGTCGCATTGGCCACGCGGCGTTATAGTCATAAAAAATGCCAAAAAAGCAACTGGCTGGCGTCAAATTGTTGCTGTTTTTATTACGATAATTATGCGAGTTAACACATACATATGTACTATATGCAATACAATGTACAATTGTGTATTTGTTATTTAGATTCCCAATTCATATACGTACGCTATTCTTAATATTTTCACATTTTCAATTTCATTTTTTGTGTGGCTCAACCAAACAAAAATAAGCAATCAATGATGACTGGTAACCAATTTGGAAAACTCTATAAAATCATAAGTACTAAATTAAAAAATCGGCATGACGCCTATAGCAATGCCGTGCATATATACAAAGAGATACATATAAGCGTATGGCTTTTTACAAAGTTTTAATGCAACGAAAAATCTCTATTGAGCTATTTTTAGAAAAAGTTCAGCTTGAAAATATCAGTAACCCATAAAAATGCTTACATTTTGAAACATACATAGTTGCTTATTAATCTCTATCATAAAACTTATATATATGTGCATACATACATACATACGTGTGCTATGTATAGCGACTTGTTTACATGATCGTGAAATTTTTCTACTTAACTCATAAAATTCGTACACTTGACAGTCTTGTAAGAATTAAGCACCGATAATCGTTTTGTAACAAGCTGACCTTTTGTGTTTAAGCGTTTGAGTTTAAATAAAAATAATTAATTTGCAATTTGTCAATTTAAATGCTTCTGGGAATTCAAGGAGATTGTGTCGATTTACATACTAGTTTGTGATATTTTTTTACTGATAAATTGTGCTGAGGCTGTTGATTTATGTGGTATTTTTTCTATTAAAAATCTGAAATTTTTTCTCGAAAATCCATAAATTAGCTTTTGAATTTGTTTGTCTGCTAAGCTTTGCAAACTCTTCTAGAACTTAGCGCTATAGGAGATCGTCCTCCATTTTTTTTTTGGCAAACGGTGCTACTTGTACTTGGCGCTACAGCCGCTAAAGCAATTTTTGCTTCTTGCCAGTCATTTCGAAACACTTCATTTCCATTGTAGAAAGGCCTTTATGCCAATACCGCTAGAACATTCACATCAATTCGTACGACAGGGCCTAGACAGCGTTGGCAATAGATATACTTTAATTCGCTGAACTTTGTTCTATCTCATAATAAAGCTGATACATCAATCCATCATCTTCAAATCTTATGCAGAATGATTTTTTCGACTATTCCAGGGCGGCATGAAGTCTTTGCCTGAGAAGACCCCTAGTTAAATTTTCCGAATAATAGTTTTCCAGAATATATCAATCATCTAACGACCTTCCACATTCGCTTTTTGCGCGGTTTCTTGAAGTAAGGGTCAAAACGACCCTTTTAGGCGGGAGCTAATGGGTTATAATGTTCTACGAAAATATTTCCCATGAAATTTCACTATATATGTATGTCTTAACCTTTAATTTGGCTCAGACATGACATTTACTTTAACCATGTTTTCTATTTTTTTTGAAAAGTACTTAGACCGCGGTATGAATACTTTAGTAAGCCATAAAATAAAAATACGAGCTAACTTTTGCAAATCCATCGAATGTTTTATTACTGGATGGGTATACAGCAAAGTCCGGGCTAGTGTGACAAAAGAGGTAGAGTATTCTGGTTTGTCCTGTTTTAGCACCAGGTTAGACGCTTTGCTTATCATTCTAATTTCGAGAAGGGAGAACTGGCGTCGAAACCGCACGATCTTCTGCAGTAAGCGGTGACTTTCTCAAGCGCATATTATTTTCTTCAACATTAGAATAAAGAAATCACTCGATCCAAAGTACACCTGCTCAAAAAAGCGCTGGGGGTGTTGCTCAAGCGCATTTTACACAGCCTAATATGGCGCGGTAAAACCAACATATTTTCGAGCTGTTAACGAATTTTGTTCCTGGTTGGATTTGTCAAGTCGACATCCATAATGATAAGGCTCAAAGTTTTCGTTAGACGGTGGGCTTTAGCAGTTCACACATCCAGGTCGGTTAGACCCATTATATTTGGAGGATATAGCAAGATTCCCTTCTCGTGATTTGGGCAACTCAAGCCCACTCGGCAGGCAACCTTTCAGTTCTGTATGGCTAGCTTGGACTGCTCGCATAAAACCATACTCTTAAAACTTGCCAATGCCTTTTAGCCGAAATGTAGATTTATTCAACATAATATTCGAACAGATTCAAGAAAATAGCATGATTTGAAGTTTATATAATTTCTGAGATCAGTGTGTGCGAAATTTTACAGCACTCTGACGTTTATTCACTAGTAACCGTGTTTAAGTAATTTCGAGAACTGATGGCAGTCTTACGAGCACACCTTATTCATCTCTCACCCTCGATGGAGGCTCTGGTGATGATAAAGCTCTCCTATTCTACCTTGGATCGTTAAGTTTTTGAGCGTCGCATCAATACTAAAAATCATATTTCGTTTTATTTCACTGATTGTGAGCATTATCGCCACCTGAGGTGTGTTTTGAGGTTTCTATTTTGCAACCAATCGTTTCCAACGAAACTCCATTTCGCATACCACACTTATTCTAAGCTTATTTAAATGAACTTTTAAAACAATTGTATGGGTCAAGGCTTTTATGACATCCACAAACCTGTGCCTTATCGCAGTGTCGTAAGTGACATATTGTAATATTTTAAAGAAAATTTGTTAAATACAAAAATTATGACTATCTGGTATTAACCCGTTTTCTCAAGCAGCAGCAACAACAAAAGCAACAGCAACGCCACAGAATGTCAATTCAAATATAAATACCATTTCAAATGCCGATAAGAGAGACGCGTTGCATTAAATTAATACATCAAACAGCCATTGAGAGATGCAAAGATGCAAATAAATACGGCATTCAAGCGGGCTCACTACTTACTTACATACATGCGCGTAGATGTGGGCCTGGTCAAAGTCAACTACGTAGCGCGATAAGTTAATGAAACGACCGACGAACAGAGTTAACACATTAATGCTTGAACACACAACATTCGGAGGCCAGCCAACACCAACCTCCAGCCTCTCCCATTTGCGCATAAATCAAATGCGATCGTATATCAACGCATGGAAATGAAATATGTACACAAATATTTATACATTTAGAATATGCAGTTACAGATATATTCATAACAGATGACTTTATGCTTGCACGGGGCAAGGTAATTTGTCAAAAAAGATCCTACGATGTAATCAACGCCATTTAATTAGGCGGCGGAGCCAAATGCATTGGCGTGGAGCACAGCTAATATTCCTTAACGCTAAACATAATTTTCTTATTAACAATGCTTTCTTTCAGAAAAAAANTCTGAGATCAGTGTGTGCGAAATTTTACAGCACTCTGACGTTTATTCACTAGTAACCGTGTTTAAGTAATTTCGAGAACTGATGGCAGTCTTACGAGCACACCTTATTCATCTCTCACCCTCGATGGAGGCTCTGGTGATGATAAAGCTCTCCTATTCTACCTTGGATCGTTAAGTTTTTGAGCGTCGCATCAATACTAAAAATCATATTTCGTTTTATTTCACTGATTGTGAGCATTATCGCCACCTGAGGTGTGTTTTGAGGTTTCTATTTTGCAACCAATCGTTTCCAACGAAACTCCATTTCGCATACCACACTTATTCTGAGCTTAATTAAATGAACTTTTAAAACAATTGTATGGGTCAAGGCTTTTATGACATCCACAAACCTGTGCCTTATCGCAATGTCGTAAGTGACATATTGTAATATTTGAAAGAAAATTTGTTAAATACAAAAATTATGACTATCTGGTATTAACCCGTTTTTTCAAGCAGCAGCAACAACAAAAGCAACAGCAACGCCACAGAATGTCAACTCAAATATAAATACAATTTCAAATGCCGATAAGAGAGACGCGTTGCATTAAATTAATACATCAAACAGCCATTGAGAGATGCAAAGATGCAAATAAATACGGCATTCAAGCGGGCTCACTACTTACTTACATACATGCGCGTAGATGTGGGCCTGGTCAAAGTCAACTACGTAGCGCGATAAGTTAATGAAACGACCGACGAACAGAGTTAACACATTAATGCTTGAACACACAACATTCGGAGGCCAGCCAACACCAACCTCCAGCCTCTCCCATTTGCGCATAAATCAAATGCGATCGTATATCAACGCATGGAAATGAAATATGTACACAAATATTTATACATTTAGAATATGCAGTTACAGATATATTCATAACAGATGACTTTATGCTTGCACGGGGCAAGGTAATTTGTCAAAAAAGATCCTACGATGTAATCAACGCCATTTAATTAGGCGGCGGAGCCAAATGCATTGGCGTGGAGCACAGCTAATATTCCTTAACGCTAAACATAATTTTCTTATTAACAATGCTTTCTTTCAGAAAAAAAGAAATATGGGAATGTTAAGGTAAACAAAGGACTAAATACCTTACTGAACAAAAAAGAATAAATAAATGAAATAAAAAGAAAAAAACTCTGGAAGCTATGTGTATAACACCTGTATGCTTACCAATAACGCGCAACCGGATTCACAAATGACTGTGGCGGAGTTGGGAGCGGTGCGGTAGTGAAGTGGAGTCAGAACAGAACAAATTGAATTGCTTGATTGAAAATGAAAAGCTTGTTTGTAAGAATTCCTAACTAATTTACATGTGTACGCGCCTGAATACCAATGGCGACACCTAACAACGTTACTTAGGCCAGCGCAAACGGCCAACGGATAGCAGCTAGTTTGTGCTGATGGGCCACTGAGAGTGGAAAGAAAGTCGAGCGACGGTGCACAAAGACGACCGCAGCGAAAAAATGCAGCTCATTAAAAAACTATAAATTCCGTTGATTTTTCTACGATTGTTCAGCAAACAAAGCTACAGGCAAAAGTGGATAGCAAGCAAGAAAGCTATAGCAAAACTAGAAGCCAATAGGCGGTACGGAATCGAACCCCACTGCGATTGGTGTTGGGGGACCGCCTGCGCGGCACAAATAAAAACACAACAGAACAGAAACGTCAACTGTGCCGTCATTATTACGCTTGTTTTTTTCTCTAGTTTCCACAGTTTTTGAAAGCCACTAATAAAAGTGACCAAAACAGCTAAGATTATGCTTAGTCTAAAGAAAACCGTTCTAAGCCCAGCTTTATGTACGCACACAAAATGCCACGCAGACAATACCAACTGGTTGTGAAGGCCTGCTGAACGGCCGCTGCGCTAACACATTTCCACATTCGTGAAATTCTTTGCCAACCGGCCATAAGCCTGGGAAAAAATTGCTGCCACCTGGTTAGTGGTTTACAAAATAAGCGATTATTTTGCGGGTGCCTTAAGTGTTGCTATAGTCTATACGCATGCAGTAGTAATGAAAAAACGCATCCCGCGCTTGCGCACAAGTCACTAATCACCACTCTGCAATGTCCGCGAGTAGCACAACAGTTTGTCTGTCGACCAGTTCAACAAGTGTCTGGCGGGAGCAAGCGCGCGAGCGACCCGCTCAACTTGGCTACTCGCGGCTGTCTCGCTTGGTAATTTGTCAAATTGTTTAAATACAAATTTTGTGCGTTTGACACTTTACGGATTATTATTTTTTTTGTAACTAACTCTTTTAGATATGCATTTTCCAGCACCTTGATTTTGTGGCATTTATTTACTTGGCATTGCGTGTGTGCCACCTTAAAATCGCTTAATTCATTTATATTCCTCGTCGGCAAACTAGTTGCGCTTACCAAAGATTATCAGCAGCTGTTGCACTTATTTTTCAAGATTCGATTAAGGCAAATGCTTTCAAGAAATATTCGTAATTTGATATCAAGATAAGGCGGCGTTCGAATTGGACATATTTGGGATACGACAATTTTAATGAGATTTTAAGTTGCTAATAATATTAAAAATAATCAAAAATTTGTCAATACTGGAAAACGTTGAAAACTTGTAGTAGGTCAGTTATTGAGAAAATTTACCAATAACTTTAATAATTATATGTAATCCATGCAATTGATTTGCACTGCGCCACTTTACCCAAACCATATATTTCTATTACAAATAAAAAAATGCTTAAGTCGATCTAAGCGTAACGATAAAGACTTTCGGTTTTTTTTGTAGAAAAATAAATCACTTTAAAGTGAGCATCGCATAATTTCTTATTTCTTTGTTTATGGAATTTGTATCGCCCACAAATAGTTAAGCTGAAGCTATTTCGAATAACGCAAAACTCAACAAAGAATGTTTACAAATAGAAAACACTGTTAACTGTAAACATTTGGGCTCTCTAGTGGGGATTTATTTCAAGAAGTGCTACTTCATTAAGGTGTGCTTATCTTTCAAACCTTAAGTATACCTCGTGCTCATTTTCAGTAATATAGCAAAAAATAAAAATTACAAAAAGCACATACTTAGGAGGCTCAAAACATGCACCTTGTAACAAGTATAGTCAGGTCTAAGGTCTAGTTTGTAGTCTATGGTAGGCTTTTATACACAGACAGTTCATTTTTTCTCCAAAAACACATTCGAAATTAATTCAATCAATGAACTGAAGATAGCACTTGTAAAAATGGTTCCCACTTCTGCTTCATTGGAAAGAATAAAGCTTCCTATTATTTGGGAATATAATTTATAACCGACTTTAAAAAAGGAGGAGGTTATCAATTTGTAGGAATTTTTCTTTTTTTCGTTGATGTATGTTACCGGATAACTTTGGACCATGTGAACCTTTTTTTATTGGTATTTCAGTTCCATACATTGGATCATGAAGAAATTAACGCTACTCCCAAATGGGCATTGAAGTCGGTTGTTTTTTTTTTACTTAAAAATTTCTTGTAATGAAACAATTGCCTTGACATGCTCTGTACTACTTATATCTCTCTATCAATCCACATATGTTTGGAGCATATTTCTGATTGTGTTGTGTTGATAGTTTTAACAATGTCAAATTTGAGACCTATGCCACCATCAAAGCATCAACTTTGCAATTTTTCAAAAAGTTTAGGAGTAAAGTTTTCCATTTCGATTTACGAAAATTTATTGCTGAATTAACACCTCATTTTTAGCTGTTGGGTTCAATATAATTGTGTATCTCCTTTTAGCCTTCTCTTGTTTCGTCTTTCCCTGTTCACTCTCAAGAAAAATGTCCCTTCTGAACCCAGGGACACCGGCCTTTACCTCGTGTAGAGCGTGCAATTCTCAACTGGTATACAGTTTTCTGTTAGACTTTCGCTTTTGCTGAATTCCATTAAATTCAATGTCACTGGATCTTATCCTACAGATGAAAATTGGTTTTCTCTTTGACCCATCAACGAAACATATAAGAAGACACCTGGATGTAACTCTATAAACGCCCCTACTTTGAACCATGATACCATTAAAACATCTTTTGATGCGTTTTCCAAGTATCACAAACCATTCTTTCCAGTTTCCTCAATATGCCCATCATCTCGCACCCACATTTAACCTGCTTCAGCAATTTTAATAAAAGACAACTACATATCTGTATTGTACTATAGTCATATCATATTTATTATGATTTCTTTTCCATTCATCATTATCATCATCATCGCCTTGGTCATTATCATCATTATCATTCGTATAGTTATTCACATTGTGATTAGTATTAGCATAATTTAAGCTACGAAAAAAACGTTTATGATTAGCAGCAAACAAATGCTCATAAACATTATCAATATTATTATTAATATTATCGTTATTTGCAGCATGCACATTTTCGTCATCATCATTACCATCATGGTAATTAGCATCAATAACATTTTGATTATCGTAATAATTATATGCGCGTGCTAAATGAATAGCAAAAGCTACATTACCAGCAGCAACAGCAGCAGCAACATTAATTTCATTGTTATTAATATTTATATTATTAACAGCTTGTTGTTGTTGCGTTTGAAAAGCATTCGCATTAGCAATAGCATTCGCATTGGCATTTATTTGATTAGCATTAGCTTCTTCTTCATCTACGACATCCATATTAATGTTGTTGTTAATAGTATGCATAATATTACTGTTATTATTGTTAGTGTTGTTGTTATTGATGCTATGTTGACGAAAAAACGGCAGGCGTANTGCATTCGCATTGGCATTTATTTGATTAGCAGTAGCTTCTTTTTCATCTACGACATCCATATTAATGTGGTTGTTAATAGTATGCATAATATTACTGTTATTATGGTTAGTGTTGTTGTTATTGATGCTATGTTGACGAAAAAACGGCAGGCGTATACGAAAAAAAATACGCTTAACATTATTGTCTTTTTTTACATCGTCAACAGCAACAACTCCAGCACTCACTTGCTCGCCTTTATCTTTATAATTTACCTTCTTAATATTACTATTAACACTAACGTTATCAATTATACTTTTATTATCTCCGCTATTGGTATTCGTATTTATATTCGCATTTATTATATTCGTTTTTGTTTTTTTATTCGTATTCGTATTCGTATTATACTCTTTTGTTTGGCGCTCGAAACTCGCTGCGGTAGTGATTACTTCCGCGGCAGCTTCTTCACTGCTTACCAAATCTGTTTGTTGCTGCGCGTGTTGATCTAGCAGGTGTTGCTCAGCAACATGCCGATCGTTAATATTATCAGCAACATCGTCATACGCCTCAGCGTGTACGCTGTCGGCGCGTTCGTCATGAGCTGTTGCTGCCTCAGCTTCGTTTGTGGCCTCGGTTGCAACAGCTCGTCGATACCTTCGTCTACTACTAGTATGGCTAAGTGCTTGCTGTTGTTGTTGATGTTGTTTTTGACTAAACTTAGAGTTACTGTTACTACTATAATCAGTCATACTAGGGTTAATACTATCGCTATGGCTACTTATTTGACTACTACTACTTTTTCTACTCCTATTGCTGCTGCTGCTGCTACGCCCATTGGCGGCGCTATGACTACCATTTTTCGCAGCTGGCTCTTCATGCTCTCCGCCAGCAGCTTCACTATGCGCTCTAGCATTGCGGTTACTGTAATTGTTATCATTATCATCCTCATCATCAACGTGACTATGAACATCATAATCGGTGCGCTGATGAGTGTTCTCGTATAAGTAGTTTTTTGGCAAGGCAGGTATTGCATTAACATAATTATTAACATTAACATTATCATTACCGTTATTAGCATTAGAATAAGTTTTTAATTTATAATTACTATTTAAATTACTATTAACATAACTATTTGAGTATTCATGTGGTTGCTGTTGCTCTATTGGCTGAGCCTGCGCCTGCGCAACTTTCTCAGCAACATGTTGCGCCGCGCTCACTGGTTCAGCGGCCGCGTCTAACGCCAGCGGCCGCAGCTGATGATGATGATGCCGATGCCTGTGCCACGGCTGCACCTCCATCTCATTTCGCACACCACTCATCCCACCAGCCGTGGCAGCACCCAGCGCTGCCTGACCCTGCGCTCTCGCCTTCGCCTGCTCCTCCTCCCCGTCCAGCGGCAGCCATTCCGTCCTTCGCTTCTTAGCCACCACATTTTCGCCCATCACGGGTTGTAAGGTTGTTTGTGATACCGCTATTTGCATGTCGGCGGACGCGTGTGTCGCGCTATGCGCTCGGCTACCCGTTCTCGCTGCCGCCGTCGTTGCATTCTCGTTTTCTTCTGCGGTGGCTTCCTTTTTCCGCCGCCCGCGCTTACGTCGCGAAGCTGCCAGCATGGCCATAATGTCGATTAGTGTTGTGGGCACCAACGAGGCGGCAGTGGCTGTGAGTGCAGAGGCCGCTGTGGAAGCGGTAGAACTAGCCGCTTCGCCCGCGCCACGCGTCGGTGGCGGTGTCTGTTGCCGTTGTTGTTGCTCGTGCCGCGCCAGCACTTGCTGTCGGTGACGACTCTGTTTGCGCAACAATTGCTCGCGCTCATGCTGGCGGCGTCGCGCCATCTTTGTGCTGTTGTTGTGGTTTTGGCGCACCAGATTCTTTGCCTGCAAATTGTGTTGGTTCTGGCGTTGCTTGCGCCGATTCTGCAAACGTCGCCGGCGGTTTTTATTTCTAATACTGTTGCCGTCGTGACGCAGTGGATGCTGCTCGGCGCCATGTAACTTCCGCAAGCGCTCCTCCAGCAAACCGGCTGAGGGCTGCTGCTGCTGCTGCTGCTGCCTCTGTGGAACATTGTGGGTACTCTTGTTGTTTTTGTTGCTATTATAATCGTTTACACTACTATCCTCGTTATGACTATGTTTATTGTTATGTTTATCATTAGTAATACTCTTTGCAGCTTCTGTATGCAGTTCTTCTTGCAGTTGTTGCTGCGGGCGCTTCAGCCCAACGGAGGGCTTCAACGCGTGGCTATTGTCATTGTTGCTGTTGTCATTGTGGTTGTGGGCTATGTTTCTATTGCGTTGGATGCGTGTGGCTTTGGGTGTATGTGTTGTTGTTGTGGTGGTAGTGGTGCTAGTCGTAGTGGTGGTGGTGGTGGTGGTTGCTGTGGTGGTGCTTCTACTAGTGATAATATCTGCCAAATGTCGTCGCTCAAAGAGGAAGTGATCCTTGCTGATGCTGTGCGAATGCCGCAGCCGCTTTGGACCAATGGGCTTGAAACGCTTCGTGAAACCGACACGCAGGGTTGCATTGTAAGCATTCGCGTACATGTAGTGGCCATGTTCCATTGTCTCACTAAAGTGACAATCTCGCGTGAGCTGTTTCTATATGGATGAAAAAAGGAAGATAGAGATACAGAAAGGCAATTAAATAAATGGTAAACCTTGAGAGTTAAAAAGTGAGAAATAAGCGAATTTATGGCTGTGAGAAATCATGACCTTATAGAATGTTTAAGATAAGATATTGGCTCCAAAAATAAGTAACAAAAATAACTGCCATTAAAATCCACTTCAACTCGAGGCTCTCGAAAATCTCATAACTATTATTTATGNAATAGAATGTTTAAGATAAGATATTGGCTCCAAAAATAAGTAACAAAAATAACTGCCATTTAAATCCACTTCAACTCGAGGCTCTCGAAAATCTCATAACTATTATTTATGTATATCTACAATATCTTGTCTGGCTGCCTTTTGAATGCCACATATCAATCAAAACTTTAAGTCCATATCTACGTCATTGGAATTTCCAACGCTATGTTATTAGTAAATGCATACACACTGGTGTGCAATTAATTATTTTTTATATGTTGTCGTTCAAGAGAAAATATATTTTATGCTGATTAATCTTTCGACTGTCAAGAAAATGTGTATTTTTGGACACCCTTAAATTGCTAGCTTAATTGAGAGTCACTTTAATATAACTACTATGCGCAATACTATACTAATCAATACTTTAGAAGTACTTGTTTACTTCTCATGCTAAAATTGGGAAGTGAACAAGAATGTAGTGACATAAACAGAAAGAAACGTTCTCGGAAAGTTGAGCTTTACATTTTTTTTCAAATTTCTAATAGCTTTTTTCGAAAGCTTCAAAATGTTGTTTAAAATTTTTCCACGAAGGTTTTTATGTATGAAGTTTGAGGTATGGAGAGTTTGGATACTTCTTAATTTTTATTTGAAAACGTGTTTTTTTTTTAATGTTTCGCCCTAAATATATACATGTACTTGAAAAATCATTACCTCGTATTAAATTACATGTTGGAGAGTTTGGAGAGTTTTTTGTTTTAAAAAAATTAAATAATCTTTTTCGAAATATTTAGCCAAAATTAACGTTAAGGCGCAAACAGATAAACTTAAAAAGTTGCTTAAAGTCAGTTTATCTTCATGAAAATAGAAAATTGGACTTATTAAAATATTAATATTTTAAACTTCTCTTAAACATTTTTTTTTTCATCATTATTTAAACAAATGTTGTTTGTATGTGGAATGAACTTCTAAAAAATTCACAATAAAAATGCTTAATAAACTTACCAGTCCCACTAATCTGCCACGCCGAAAGCACAAGAACAGCCCAACTTGTTTGGCATAGAGCGTTATAAAGAATGGATCGCCATTGAATGGATCACCAACTATATCCATGGTTAAGGGCTCTGTAAGAAGATTTAGAAAATTTAATTAAATGCGAGTAAAGTTGGCCTACATTTTTTTAGATTTTCAAACTTAAGCGTAATTTAAACTTAATTTAAATTCTTAAAATAATAACCACACACTCTTTCTTTGCATAATAAATAAAATGCTGTATAAAGGCAAGTGTATGTATATAATGTTATAAAAATACGCGATAAGCTGCATACCTCTTTGTTTTGCAGAAAATGATAAGTTAACTGCTAGTCAAAGAAATACAAATAAGTGAAGCAAATACCACTGAAAGCTAAATTGCCTTATCCTTGAAATGCTTTTAGCTTAACTGTTGTTGCAAAATCTTAAAAAAATCAAAACGTTAATTTCTTGGAAATAGGCAAAACTATAAGTGTTTAGGTTTAAAGCACCGAATAATTTTTTCTCATATTCCGGNATGTATGTATATAATGTTATAAAAATACGCCATACGCGAGGTAAATATGCACCACCTCTTTGTTTTGCAGAAAATGTTAAGTTAACTGCTAGTCAAAGAAATACAAATAAGTGAAGCAAATACCACTGAAAGCTAAATTGCCTTATACTTGAAATGCTTTTAGCTTAACTGTTGTTGCAAAATCTTAAAAAAATCAAAACGTTAATTTCTTGGAAATAGGCAAATCTATAAGTGTTTAGGTTTAAAGCACCGAATAATTTTTTCTCATATTCCGGCGGTTACTCACTACTGCATTTCTATTGGCACAAAGTGCTCATACAAACAAATATTCCATGAAGACTGCAACGATCACAGTTTATTAATAATTGCCATACGTATTAGCTAAAATATTTTAGTGGCTTAGTGGCTTAGGTACGCGTGAAACTAGAGCCAAACCTTATCGATACAAATCTTTTTACGGCCGCAGTAAAATGCACTTCAAATTAAAATATTACGTATACGCCATGGAGTCGCCAAATGGACACCCAGGCGGGCAGCAAAAGTAATGCACAGTAGATTAAGTTCTTGGAATCACGTTTAATTGCTATTGTTCAACAGAGATAATGACAGAGTTATGGAACAGAGTCAAAGTGAAGCAGAATACTAATTTATTGGTGCTTTAGTTAATATCAGTGAGTGTTTGCAATGAAATCAAAGGCAATTAAAAGTTAATTGTGTAACACATTTATTGTAATCTCTAAAGAAAATTGCGTTTTATTTTACTTTCGAGAATTTTTATTTTTGGAGACTTTGAATTTTTTGAATTACGTCTATGTGAGTTCTTTTCTATATATAAATGCACAAAATTTAATTACTGAAGCAAATTATATAAATTTTAATTGTGTAGAGTTTGGAGACTTTTTGCGAAAAGGCTTTTTTAAAGAGATATCGTTAGAATTTCTATAAAAATATAAGTTACATCGGTTCAGTGCCTGTTNAGGCAGCAAGTGTAATGCACAGTAGATTAAGTTCCTGGAATCACGTTTAATTGCTATTGTTCAACAGAGATAATGACAGAGTTATGGAACAGAGTCAAAGTGAAGCAGAATACTAATTTACTGGTGCTTTAGTTAATATCAGTGAGTGTTTGCAATGAAATCAAAGGCAATTAAAAGTTAATTGTGTAACACATTTATTTTACTTTCGAGAATTTTTATTTTTGGAGACTTTGAATTTTTTGAATTACGTCTATGTGTGTTTTTTTTTAATATATAAATGCACAAAATTTAATTACTGAAGCAAATTATATAAATTTTAATTGTGTAGAGTTTGGAGACTTTTTGCGAAAAGGCTTTTTTAAAGAGATATCGTTAGAATTTCTATAAAAATATAAGTTACATCGGTTCAGTGCCTGTTAATCATGCTTCAATGCATGCACATACTTGCTCTAAATCCAGCTAAAGGACTCACCACCACATTCATCTACATACATACGTTATCGCCACAATTCTTGGCATGCGCCATTCACATGGTTTATCACGGTTATCAAATATTCATATCTTAATAGGTACATAAGTGCCGACTGTAACAAGTCGCCCGCCTATTAGATTTGTAAATGTGATATCACAACAAACAGTCAACTTCTAAATAAATACTAAAAAAAAAACAATAACGAAAGCATGCGGCGACGATCAATTTTTAAGTGTCATAAAATAAAAATGTCAAGTATGGCTGGAATTTTTGACAAATTTTTAAGGTCATATAAAAAGCATTAGTAATAAATAGCAGCTACGACTATAGCAACGAGACGAATATCATCGTTTGCGATTTTAAAGCTCGCTAACAAAAACACCATGCAAATATGTACATATGTATCTATGTATTTATGTATATGCATGTGGTCGCATAGTAAATTGCTATGGAGTTTTATCAATTTACCATTGCGTAGCAAGTTTTACTACGTTTTGTTTGTATTTGCCAGTTCCTTCACTCTAGTACGCTAATTTTTGAATTCGTTTTTTCGTTAACATTTGATTACTTTATCACATGTTTATAAAAGATTTATTCAAGTGCGGGTATTACGATTTATTTTCAATCACACCTTCGGCCCTTTCTACACTTGCTCGTCACTTTTGTAATGTTTTGTCTGCATATGTACATACATATATTTTGCGAACGAAAACAATGCCTCAGCTTTGCATACACACATACACAGAGTTTTAAGACTACAAATAAGTGCAAAAATCATTGACTTTTTATTGCTACTGATAGCTGTCCATGCAATGTGCGGAAAGGAATTTTGTTTTGGTTTGAAAATTTTTATCGCTTTTATCACTAATGTTTTGTTTGTTTACTTAGTAGTAGTAGTAGGATTAGTAATTGAAGGCTATTTGTTTTAGTGGCATATACAAAGCGACATCAGCTACAGAAAATGAGTGTGATTAGAAGCAATTGGTTATCTAAAATGACCAGGTTTCCAGGTTCAACAGAGTTAACATAGGATTTGTTAGTTTTGAAAACTAAACTAAAAAAAAAAATTGTTGTTTATGGGCATTATAAAGGTTTCTCGTCCTCTTATGTGCGTTTTCTAGAGATGTAGAGCTTGGAGACTTTTCTTAAAAATGCATTTTGCAAAAAACATGCTTTTTTGTAGTTCTGTATGTTGAAAACATAATTTTTGCAAAGTGGAGAGTTTGGAGACTTTTTTCAAATTCGTATTTTAAAAGTTTTACACACTTTTGGGACATAGCAAATGTTTTAGCACTTCTATTAAGTTGAATACTCAAAACTATGTATATACATATGTAAATATTAAAAATAAAATATTTTGTGTCTGATCTTTAATGCATCATATCAAAATTTTGAAAAACTTGTCTTACATATGTATGTACAATCATATTTAAGATAAATTTTCTTAGCTTTAATTCACATATAGACAACTCACTGCTTAAATTATTTCATAAAAAGTTTAATTGAAATAATCAGGCCACCTAGGCTAATTAATTGGCTTAGTCCGATTCGGCATAGAATGTTAAACTTTAATACACGCGACCTAGAAAATCGCATGAATGACAGACAGGCACTAGTGGCTATTATGACAACGAATGAAAACCGCAAACCAAATATATAGTTAAACTTCACCTGCTGCAATGTATGTATATTTTTATTTACATATGAGCATGCGTGGGTTAAGCGCGCCGCATAAGCTTGCGATAATCGGACAGCGAACCAGTATTAGTTGTATGAGTTTTTTTTTTTTAACTGACAACCGTAATAATAAAAATAATTTTTATTGAATTAAGAGGTTTAAAATAACGCACTCGTCCAGAAGTACACATGTATATATGTAAGAGCTCACTGCTGCAAAACCGCAACCAACATTTTAAGTGACAGATGGCGCCAATGCCTCGCGTTGGCGGCGGTAAAGCAACTCTACAATTAATTGTAGTTATTAACTTTACATATACTTTATAGCTTTATTTTTGTGTTTTTTTCATATGAATTGACATAAATCGACATTCCTGCAATTTAATAAAGAATTTATTAATTTATGACTCTAAATCAACATTAATAAAATATTAAATTACCATAATTTAATTAAGTTGCTACAAAGCACAACAAATACGACATCCCTGACCAAATAAACAAACAAAAAGGAGGCTTGCGTTCAAGCTTATTGAGAGATGGAGGTGCCCCAAAACAAAAAGGTTAGCCTTAAAAGCCAATTCAATTAAAAAATTGCAAGCGAAAAAAAGATTTCCAATGAAAATTTATTGCTCCCTTGGCAGAACGGCGACAGGGGACAGATCGACAGACAAATGAGTCGGCAAGCAGATGAACTTGAGTTGTAGTTATCGAAACGTTTGTTAACTCGCGCATGGGTACATACATACAATACGCACTGCATATATATGGTATGTACATAAACAGTTGCGTGAGCAAATCTACTCAGTGATGATTATTTATGACTACGACTATCAATAAAACCCAATGTCTCTATGCGGGTGGTATTTAAAAGTGAACTGAATATTTAAATTAAGTAAGTGATTTTTTGCTTATTCAATTTGCGTGGCATACTTGAAACGTAATGAAAGATTGTGTGGTGCTTATAAACAAATTTCTTTTACATATTAAGGAAAAGATATGGAAAAAAACTCACGTGCAAATGCTATGTTAGCTGCTGTCACCTTGCCGACGTCATTTATATGTAGCGCTCGGTCGTTGTGGTTCGTTAGCATTAAGACATAGTCTTTTGTTTTTGTATAGGCTGGAACTACAAAGGCAAACATTACCTGAAAAGAAAAGTTAAGAGTAAAATTAGCATTTCTATTGTACACTAAAAGAGTAAGAGTAGTAATAACTAGTTACAGTTTGGAAAATAATGTTTTTCTGCCATTGTAGAGTTTTAGAGACTTATTAAAAAATACCTAAGAATTGCTTAAATATAACTTTCTAGCACTTTTAAAACATTGGCGACTTTCAAAAAATTTTGGAGAGTGTGGAGACTTTGCAAAATTAATTAAAAATACTTTTCAAGACACACAAACACGCTTAAATCGCTTTGTAAAAGCGTCATATTATATGCATGTGCATTTAGAATTTTGGAGACTTTTAACATTTATTTTAAAATGAGTACATACAGCTTCTAAACTTATTTAAAACACCTATTCCCTTCACTTTTCATGCGAAATTGCAGTTACATGTACATACATACATACATATGCATGTATGTGTTTTAGAAACATTCTTATGCAAAACAAACAATATCGACTGCAAACTTGTTGCCAACCAATCTCATAGTACAATGTTGTTCAAATATTTATTAACTTTCAGTTTCTCTTCATCACGCCTTTGTACTTAATCCCTCATTGAGATAACCCCAATTTATCGCATCTCATAGATTATAAAATGACTTTCATTAGCATTAAGCATTCCAGGCGCTATCGTAAAACACGTTCTTAACAATATCGTTCTCGCTAGTGTCCGGCTATGGGTCCATGAATCGTGGGTATTACGCACTGATATATGTACAATAAAAATGCAAATATTGTCATCGGCGCGCACATTTAATAGCAAGTTTATTAGTCATTATTTGCATAGCCGACAATTAAAATGCAATTCATTGTTTTTTTATTTTGCTTTTTGCAAGAACACCACAAAAACTGTGCACACAAACAGACCAAAAACCATACAATACACGTATGTATGTATGTATGTATGTAGCTAGTGAAAAATGTCACAAAAATTAACGAAGATGAAATTCATTGCGGTAACAGCAACTGGCTGAACGCTCACTTTGTACAAGTTTGAGGAACAAAAGCACAGCACATGCTTGTTGGGTATGGCAAAAATTTCCCACCATAATAATAATTATTAAAAGTGGTGAAGAAACTTGCCAAATAATGCTTATGAAATCGAGCAAAAATTGGTGATGATGACATCGATATAGTGAGGCATGAGAGTGAACGCCATCTGGCACACAATGCTGGTGAGTTCGCCACGCATGCGCCGCTAAGGTGGTGGTGACGGCCTTTGTTATTAATGCGTATCAAAAATGCAGATGCTAGAGATAAAACCAAAATGATACTGAGAACAGCTGAATAAACACTCAGTTCATACTATCATAAAGCTTTTAATAAAATAAGTAAAGCAAATCTGTGCGTATAAACTATTTTTGTATGTATGTGTTTGAAAAAGGAGTGCAGTCACATGCAGGTGCCTGCGCTCAGAACGGAAACACTTGTATCTCTGTGCTTCCTTACAAGCCGGCGAAGAGTCAGTTATTTGATCCCATGCATAATAAAAATAAAATAAGAACTTATATTGAAATATGCGAAAATCACGCAACCGCAGCGCACCGACCGCAAATCGGCATGCAAGTGCATATGCACCTAAGCTTGGCTGCAGTAGCGTGCCAAATGCAAAATATACACTACTGCCATACATATGTATGTATGTACATAGGTACGCCCATTTGCTGGCTTCTACATACCTTGCATGAACGTATGTATATATGTTTGAATGTGCGCATTACTTTTGCTGTCTTTCAAAGCCACTCATGTTGCAGGTGTGTGGTTTTTTGGCAGGCAATGCAATATTTTGCTGACAAGTGTGACGTGTCGGATTATAATGTCATATCAATTTTGTATGCCTTCACTCGCGACAAATAAAAAAAAATGTACCCGCTCTTTGTCTACTGCTATGCAAAAATATGAAAATATGCGCAAACATTTCAGTTACTTTGCATGCATAATGGAAAGGTGTAAGCTGAAGTCTAAATGTTGTTAGCCAAAGTAAAAACGGTAAAGTCGAAAAAATCAGTTTCACGTGCATTAAATACATGGATGTGAAATGAAAGCAGGCGATCGCGCACGCAGATTGGCAGTCGCACTGGCGTACATACATACATATGTACATATGTACTCATAAACAGTTGATTTATTTCATGACACTTGAGTTGAGCTTAAATGTATATCAAGTTTAGCGTTGTTACTATATTTAGAGAGCTTTTATTAATTTTTAGTAAACTCTACAAACTCTCCACCATGGAAATTGTTTCTTTATAAAACCAGAATATGTTTCTTTATAAAACCTTAGTGTCTTCAGACATTGTTCTCGTTATTTTGGGCATTTTTAAAAGTCTCCAAACCCCTAAAAACACCAAAAATGGTTACAAGTGCAGAAAAAAAGTTTAATATTAAAGTTAAAGTACTGCTGTGTTTTCACCAATGCATTTTTAAAAGTCTCCAAACTTTCCACATACATATTTTTTCAATTGTCTGTGCTAGTAAAAATGTAACCATTTCAAGCAAGTCTTTATTTGCATACTTCGTTTTCAAACTCTTTACCAAAACATAATCAAAAGGATTATTCTGCGATGTAGACGACTACATGCGACCTGCAAACCTACAGCATAATCCTTTGTAGCGCCGCTACACAGAAGTGACACCTAGTGCATATATACCGTGCACATTTACACAGGTACCTATGTACATACATACATAATAATGTACTAACATTAGGGCGGGTAAATTTTTTTTGACTATGCGCCTATATTATAGAAGGATTCTACGTGTAATTCTAAAGTTTGTCTAATTGCGAAAATAGGTTTTCATGAAAATGCGAAAATTTTCACTGGTGCGACCTCGGGTGGAAATTTTAAGTAAAAGTGCAGAAATGAATTATTCATACCAAAAAACCCCTTATAGCACCTCTTTGCCACACTAAAGCCAAATAGGTTTCTTAGCTATTTTCGCAATTTTGCGAACTCCAAATTTATTTTATGGTTTTCATCGGCAAATTTGCTTAGAATTATACATATAATCCTTCTTTGCTACAGGCGCATGGTCGAAAAAATCTCCCATACAAATTGACCCGCCCTAATGTACATAGTGCATCTAGCTGACTAGTAGGCTAGGAGTATTTATATGAATACTGCAACTCTGTTCGACTTCGTTATGCCAATAAACCACTGCAGTAGCAACAACAATTAGGCACAACTGTAGGGGCTATGAACGACAACTATGTGTGTAACTGGCAACGGCGACCTACGACTTGCTGTCCTGCCTTTGCATCAACACAGCGACACAATTGTTATGGCATTAAATGTGAATTTATTGAAATGCACTCATGTCGAAAATAGATTTGCCAATGCCGCATGATGCCATCACCGCATTGTCGCAATAACGCAAATTATTATTATTGTTGCCTTGGTGTTGGTATCTGCGTTTGTGCCAGCAGCTGCTGTTGAATGGCAAACGGCAGCCAACATAAGCCAATAAAAATAAAATCCTACCGACATAGACACAAAACGGCACTCACAAAGGCTTGCATCTCTGGACCCTACAATAGACGAAGGTAGATGTGTTATAGCTTTTGTTGGTTATGCCGCTATTGNGTTGGTATCTGCGTTTGTGCCAGCAGCTGCTGTTGAATGGCAAACGGCAGCCAACATAAGCCAATAAAAACAAAATCCTACCGACATAGACACAAAACGGCACTCACAAAGGCTTGCATCTCTGGACCCTATAATAGACGAAGGTAGATGTGTTATAGCTTTTGTTGGTTATGCCGCTATTGCTTATGACACTATGCTGCTCATGTGCACTCGTCCCACTCACATGCGAAGGGACGATTTAACTGGCGCTTTAATGTTGCCTTTTAAACGGTCGATTTAAATTAAGGCCACTTATAACTGAACGCTTAAAAGAAGCACCGTGCCTTAGCAAAATTTGCATGCCATAAATGAATGGCTATAAATTGAATTTAGGATCAATTTTCAATTAAAACATGCGTAAAAAATGGTGGTTATGGAGGCACGATACAAAAAAAACTCAAAAAAGAAATAANATTTAAATTAAGGCCTCTTATAACTGAACGCTTAAGGAAGCACCGTGCCTTAGCAAAATTTGCATGCCATAAATGAATGGCTATAAATTGAATTTAAGATCAATTTTCAATTAAAACATGCGTAAAAAATGGTGGTTATGGAGGCACGATACAAAAAAAACTCAAAAAAGAAATAAATTGCCGGGCATATTTCCAACGAAATATGATGCGGCTCAGTATGTGCTTATTTGAGTCGAGGTAGATAAAGAAAATTATCAGTAACAAATATGGCCAGCTCGAAAAACTAAGCCCACTAAATTGATAAAAAAAAGCGAGTGAAAATTGTTGAAGACAAAGGATTTTTAGATTTCAACATATCAAAATTTTAAACGAACTGTCTGCCGAAAGTACTCATTTCCTCTACTATTTTTCTGTGGAGACAGTATTTTATTTTTGCCCAACAATTCTTACATCACCTCTCCTTTACTGCGATATAAATGGCCGCCTACCACTTAAAGGCAGCTTCTTTTGGACGCCTTTGAAGCCACTAAGTCCCAGCCTAAAGCCGTCACCTTAAAACAGCAAACCCTCAAACAACTTCTGGTTGCCCTATTGTCCTGTTAAACTAGTGCATTCTCGCTCACTCTCGTGTGCTAGTTCCATGCGTATCTATAATTGATTTGCACCACGCGCAAACCGGGTTGGCTTATGTAAAGGCTTAGGCATTGTGATTGATTACAGCGAAAATAAATATATGTATATGTAAATATATATTTTTTGTTATATGTTTACGAAATATCACTAACCTTTATTGCGTTTATTTGTATGTTCGAATAAGTACTTGATATTTATTTTAAGCCGGTACAAAGTACAATAAAAATTCTTTTCTGTAAGTAAGATTTGTTCTAATACTTGGGAGGCTTTGCGGGCTTTTGGCATTAATGTATGGAAGTACTATCAACGAGTCCATCAAGTAAGCGATCGAATTTTGTATGATTAGACGTTTCAAAATCATGACCTTAACCAGATCGGGTGCCGTTGAAAAATTATAGTGAAAACAACTATTTGTACATATGTATGTCTGCCAAGCCAAGTTTAATGACGTTATAGCCTGCAGATTTAGAGTTTTCCATGAATATATTTTTTTGGCTAATAATTACATCGTTCGATAGCTGTGTGCTTAAGATTTCTTCCGCATATCGTCCGCGCATAGCTCCTGTCTTTTAATAACTCCGAAGGCGAATACTAAGACCCATGCATGTCAGGCATTTGATGGTCTTTAATATTCGCCGTCGAAAGTAAGAAACTTTGATGGCAAATATTTACCGCCACTGCGCAAAATTAAAGTGAAATTGTTTTGAAAAATTACACTCAAAGGCTTCCACACCTTGATAACACAGTAAATTTTTGTGTCTTGCTCTAGAGCAATTTGTAAGCCATTTTGAGTGGTTGGGTATCTTAGCGTAGTGGTATCTTAGCGAATTTTTAAAAGAAGTATAAGTCAGTGAATTACATATACACATACATAAATATGTACATATTAACATTAAGGTGGTCCAAAAATGCTTGCGAAAAATTTAAAACGCAAATTTAGTGCTCTCACCCAAGATTTTTGTTCTATCGAAAAAATATACCCGTGTTTTTTCCAAAAATATTTAGAGGTCGCTCAAAGTTTTCGATGTATTTGATATGGAAACGGTATATAATTCTTGAAAATCAATATTTATCAATCGGAAAACTATGTTTCTCTTCAGAAAACTTTTTATAACAATACCCGATTGTTTATTTTACCATTGTTTAATCATTTTTATGGGTCCCCGCATTGCATTTTGTGGGGACCTAAAAAATTATTTATTATTAAACATTTTTTAAATAAACCATTGGTTATTATTTTTGAAAGTCTGCTGAAGAGACAAAAAGTTTCCGATATAAACATATTGATTGTCAAGAATTTTATATAATTTCTACGAAAAAAATTTTTTTCTACAGAAAATACCTTTATATATTTTTTTTTTTTTTTTCAAAATAAAAAAGGGTATAATTGGTTTTGGTATAGAACAATGATAGCATTAAAATTCCAACTTTACTTTTTTTTTACCACCCTAATGTACATAAGTACATATCTGTGAATCTGTAAGTTCATGGGCGATAATGAGAGGTCTTAAGCTAGTATTAGTGCATTTTGCCCAACCTTGATGATATAAACCGCGTACAATTTTAGTAAATTNATTTTTTCTATAGAAAATACCTTTATATATTTTTTTTTTCAAAATAAAAAAGGGTATAATTGGTTTTGGTATAGAACAATGATAGCATTAAAATTCCAACTTTACTTTTTTTTTTTTACCACCCTAATGTACATAAGTACATATCTGTGAATCTGTAAGTTCATGGGCGATAATGAGAGGTCTTAAGCTAGTATTAGCGCATTTTGCCCAACCTTGATGATATAAACCGCGTACAATTTTAGTAAATTGTTGTTCAAACCGATTAGATATTTTAAAAGTGTAAGAATACAAACATTAAAAATTTCCCTAGAATTATTCAACATTTTTATAGTATGTTTTTCTTTCTTTCAGTTGAAAACAAACATTATTTTGAATTTCTACACAACTTTAATTAATGTTCAAGAATCTCTAAAAAAAACTCACCACTTTGCAAGTAAGTATAAGAACGCGTTCATTTTCATAACTTAAGTATGCTTAGTTAATTTTGTACAAATTCCCATTTTTTTTAAAGTCTCCAAAATCTTGATTACGCAAATAATAATGAATAAATTGAGAAAANCTCACCACTTTGCAAGTAAGTATAAGAACGCGTTCATTTTCATAACTTAAGTATGCTTAGTTAATTTTGTACAAATTCCCTTTTTTTTAAGTCTCCAAAATCTTGATTACGCAAATAATAATGAATAAATTGAGAAAATTAACTGATGTGTTGAAAAAACTTCAAGAATTCGGCAATTGTTTGAAGTCCCTAAAGTCTTCAGGAAAAAATTTTAAAATTTTTTTTGAACTTTAGTTTCTGGAAAAAGAATTAACCTGTTTGATATTTGTTTTGCTACATTTTTAATTGAATATTTACCGACAGTTTATTATGCATATATGTACCTATCCCTAATGCCAATACCCAACAAAGCCTAAAGCCCTAAAATTCGTTCCGCATGCAAGCAAACACCCGCGAGGTGACACAATATCCGCCACTTGCGACACTTTGTAATTACAAAATACATACATTTAAAAGCACTAGTACACTAATTAAAATAATCTATGACAACGCAACAACATTTATGACCTAACGATTGTCAAATGAGGCATATAAATCAAAATTCATATGTAAATTTCATTTTAAGAAATCTGTCAATTGAGCATGGCAAAATGAAGCAGNTGAACTTTAGTTTCTGGAAAAAGAATTAACCTGTTTGATATTTGTTTTGCTACATTTTTAATTGAATATTTACCGACAGTTTACATGTAGGTATATGTATGTATGCATTTACCGAGTTTCATTCCAATTATTATTATTATTTTATTTAAAAAAAAATACTCCTTCATTCGTGGCGTCTTGTTTGAAAATCATCTCTTTTATGCACTCAAATTTTCGACAATAATCCATATCAAAAATATGTATGTATTTATGCATATATGTACCTATCCCTAATGCCAATACCCAACAAAGCCTAAAGCCCTAAAATTCGTTCCGCATGCAAGCAAACACCCGCGAGGTGACACAATATCCGCCACTTGCGACACTTTGTAATTACAAAATACATACATTTAAAAGCACTAGTACACTAATTAAAATAATCTATGACAACGCAACAACATTTATGACCTAACGATTGTCAAATGAGGCATATAAATCAAAATTCATATGTAAATTTCATTTTAAGAAATCTGTCAATTGAGCATGGCAAAATGAAGCAGCAAAGTAAAGAGAGCAAAGAATCTCTAAAAAAAAAATTAAAAGCTTTTCCAAACAAAATCTACTTAAAATCTTAGAAAAAACGATCCATGGCTCAGCTTAAATACATTTCATTTAATCGCTCCAAAACTCGCCGCTCACATCGTAAATAAGTAAGTGTCACAATAAAAATAACACTTAGCCGAGCATGAAAACCAAGATTACGCTTAAAATTCGAAAGACATAATGTAATGCCCCAAAAGCTACAAGCAAAAATAAAATAAACACCAGCTTCAGCGCTGTTGTCTTACGCTTTATCAGGCGCGAGTAGAACCAATTTCCAGCCGTATGGACGCCAGCAAGCTCGACAAGTGCATGGGGTTTTTAATTATAAGTTTGAAAGCTAGAATTATTTTTTGTGTTGTTGTTGTTGTTACATTTGAGTGTTATGTTGAGTTTTGTTTTTATATAATTTAGTGTTTTTATTTCATAGTTTGCTTGTGACCTCTTTGACACAGTTCAATGGCGTTTAGTCCATCTTTTTTCGAGCATGCATATACTTGCAGTTATCTGATCGAATGTAGTTTTTTTTCATATTTCGTTTTGTGCATTGGTATCTGGCAAAAGCGACAAATAACAGAAGACTAAGTGGATCTGTTGAGTATTGTTGACAATCTGTTTATTTAAGTGTTTTTTTTTTGTTTTCTCATTAAATATAATGATCGATCATTGGTGCTGGTAATTTTGTACGCCAGATGTGCTTGAACGATCTTTCTAAAGATATTTTTTTTTCAAACCTAATAATTCAATTTTTCAGGCGTGTAGAAAGAATGCTTGGTGACTCTAAAAACTTCTCATGCTCGAGGTCAATTTTTTCGCTTTAATTCGTGCGCATATGCCTACGCAATAAGTATATTTATGATTCATAAATTTTCTTTGAAGTAATTGTTTTCTACTCACCATAAGTAAAATAGTATTCTTGGCATTGAGCGTTAACTNTAATTTTGTACGCCAGATGTGCTTGAACGATCTTTCTAAAGATATTTTTTTTTCAAACCTAATAATTCAATTTTTCAGGCGTGTAGAAAGAATGCTTGGTGACTCTAAAAACTTCTCATGCTCGAGGTCAATTTTTTCGCTTTAATTCGTGCGCATATGCCTACGCAATAAGTATATTTATGATTCATAAATTTTCTTTGAAGTAATTGTTTTCTACTCACCATAAGTAAAATAGTATTCTTGGCATTGAGCGTTAACTGGGGTAACCTGTAATTAAGCAGAAATAAATATAGTTATTAAAAATGTAAACCAAAAAGAGCAACAACAAATATTATAATTAAACAATGCATCCACTGAATGATGAATACTCAATGGAATAACNCGACAAATAACAGAAGACTAAGTGGATCTGTTGAGTATTGTTGACAATCTGTTTATTTAAGTGTTTTTTTTTTGTTTTCTCATTAAATATAATGATCGATCATTGGTGCTGGTAATTTTGTACGCCAGATGTGCTTGAACGATCTTTCTAAAGATATTTTTTTTTTCAAACCTAATAATTCAATTTTTTTTTGTAGAAAGAATTCTTGGTGACTCTAAAAACTTCTCATGCTCGAGGTCAATTTTTTCGCTTTAATTCGTGCGCATATGCCTACGCAATAAGTATATTTATGATTCATAAATTTTCTTTGAAGTAATTGTTTTCTACTCACCATAAGTAAAATAGTATTCTTGGCATTGAGCGTTAACTGGGGTAACCTGTAATTAAGCAGAAATAAATATAGTTATTAAAAATGTAAACCAAAAAGAGCAACAACAAATATTATAATTAAACAATGCATCCACTGAATGATGAATACTCAATGGAATAACTACATACATACATACATATGTACATATGAACACCAGTTCAGCGGTTAGCTACCATCACCTGTTGACAGTCGTATGAACATTCATGCATAGCATAGATCGGTATGTGTAATAGGAAATCATACTCAGCCGCATTTAACTAGATTCATTTGTCCCATGAGACGTCAAAACAATTGAATCATTTTTTAAACGAAAATCGTGAGCTCACTTCGTTTTTAAAATGCTTAAATTGTATTATTGAAAATAGGAGTAGCACAAAAAATTCTGTGCAATTAATTGCTAGCGCTGACTTATGGCTTGACTACTTTCAAACAAAAAAGTAAGAAAAAAATGACACTCTCTGCTTACCTAGCACTCGAAAACGTTTGGAATTTGAAATGAACGTTTGAGTGTTGTGCCTTGCTTCTATGTAAGCTTAAATTTACGACTTGAAATTTTCATAAACCGTAAATTATTATCAGTAATAAATAACTGATTTTTTAATATGCAAATTTTCGTTTGAGAATTGAGTGGCATACAATGACATGGCGATTTATTGCGTTGTGGGTGGATAGTGCTGAATAAAGTACGACCTGGGGCTAAGGTTCTAAACAGAGTGGAAGTGATATATGTATGTATGTATATATTTTCACCCTCGTTGTAAAGGCCTTATTTGAGAAATTTGAAAAAAGTTTACAGGAGAAGCAAACACTTTTTAAATTTATATAAGATATATTCTAAAATAAGATCCTTCAACTTTCAAAATATTGCCTATTGGTCTTTCGTTTATTTATTATTTTTTATAAAATTATAGCTCATTATCTAACAAAAACGCTATAAATTAATATTTCAGACTTTGTGTAAAAATTATAAAAATTTTGCAAAATTGCATTTAAATATCAGATGATTTTTTAGAATTTTGAGTATGTAGTTTGATAGCCCATTAAATTTTAGTACAATGAAGTGTAAGTTTTAAGTTGGTTAAAAAAGCGCGTTGATTTTTGGCAATTTTTTAAAGCATTTTTTCCATATAAAGCAGGTTTGAAATTTTTTTTGTTCAGAATAAAAATTATCAAAAATCAACGCGCTTTTTTAGGGCTATAAAACTGCATACTCAAAAAAATTCTAAAAAAAAAAGATTTTTAAAAAGTTTAAAATTTATATGCAATTTCGTAAAATATTTATAATTTTTGCACAAAGTTTGAAATATGAATTTATGTGGTTTTCGTTAGATAATGAGCNTCTAAAATAAGATCCTTCAACTTTCAAAATATTGCCTATTGTTCTTTCGTTTATTTATTATTTTTTATAAAATTATAGCTCATTATCTAACAAAAACGCTATAAATTAATATTTCAGACTTTGTGTAAAAATTATAAAAATTTTGCAAAATTGCATTTAAATATCAGATGATTTTTTAGAATTTTGAGTATGTAGTTTGATAGCCCATTAAATTTTAGTACAATGAAGTGTAAGTTTTAAGTTGGTTAAAAAAGCGCGTTGATTTTTGGCAATTTTTTAAAGCATTTTTTCCATATAAAGCAGGTTTGAAATTTTTTTTGTTCAGAATAAAAATTATCAAAAATCAACGCGCTTTTTTAGGGCTATAAAACTGCATACTCAAAAAAATTCTAAAAAAAAAAGATTTTTAAAAAGTTTAAAATTTATATGCAATTTCGTAAAATATTTATAATTTTTGCACAAAGTTTGAAATATGAATTTATGTGGTTTTCGTTAGATAATGAGCTATAGTTTTATAAAAAAAAATAATAATAATCAAATAAACAAATGAATACTTTCATTATACATATGTACTTTCATTCTTCGAAAGGCTTGTACTACTTATGTACACCAAAAATCGATTTAAGATTCTCAAAAACTTTCATTTCTAAACAGTTCAGCCTACGTTTTTCCCCATCCATTTCTTTAATTTTATTTTTCTTCGAACTACTGCCTGCATTTTTTCAACCTTCATCGGTTTAGTGTCACAAATGTTTCCCTTTTATTTCGCTTACTTTCACGCCACTTCCTCCAAACACTTCTAACTATTGACACTTCCGCTTGTGTAGTCTACAGCTTCCACTTTACAGTTACATTTTGCTTTAAAAAAGTGTTCATGCAACTAAGTATGTATCTACATAAGTATTGACAGTTAGCACTCAAATTGCAATGCACTCGAACTGTCAAATTCCGCTGCTTAAGTGCGCATAATTAAGTATGATAAAGAAAAGATTTCCGGTACAAAATATGACTGATCGTTTTTTTGCGCCTTTTCCATAATTTTCTGAATTTCTGTTTTTTTTTTAGTAGTGGGTAGCACACAATATATAATACAAAATGCTACTTCATTATTGTCTGAGATGTGTTGAAATGATCATAAATTTTTTATTGGATCTCGTGCATCTTAATTTTTAGCCTCATTTTTCACTGCCACTTTAAACAGAGTCCATTGTCATTTAAATTTTTTCACATTATTAAGTATCATCTGCCACATTTCATTAACCTCTTACACAGTGTGTATGCCTGCTCATGTGGTCTTCTTCTTCCTCCATCTCATACTTAATATTATAATTAAGTGTATGCAATGTTGCCAATGCCGCAAAGGCAATAAAAATATTAATTTTTTTATGGAATTTTTGTTAGCCAGAAACCAGAAAAGAGTGCATTGTTAAATGCCATACTTGCCGTCTCACAGACTATTCGAATAAATGCGGCAGCACTTTTCTTTATGTACAAGTGTCTACTTGTCTTGTCTCACTTCGACTAGGGGCTGTTGTTAATAGTATCGATTGAAATCTTTTGTTTTCCCCACTAACACTTTTTTGTTGTTGTTATGGCTTTCGTTTTTTTTTTTTTGTTTTAGCTATTGTTATAAAATTGCTGCAATATGCTGCTTACTATGTTGTTGTTGTACTATGTTGGCACTATTAAAATTGTTAAGTCGTTTTCTAGGTTACTTCAAGTGGGAGATCGTAGTCTCTCATATAGGCATTGAAAAGTGTAAGTGTTGGAGGAGTTAGAAAGCTTAAACTATTTAAATTTCGATGAATAGGCAAATTTCGCCGTACATTAGTGAAATATACTTCGTCTTCAGATCTTAAAATCTAACATTTTACTGCCGAAAAAAATTTCTCCGCCAGGATTTCGCTTTAACACATGCTCATTCTCCCTTTTGTACATTCGCACGTACTTTTTTAAAAACGACAGGAAACACGTGCAAAGAATATTCAACCAAAGATTCCTTATAACTCAACAGCATAAGAATTTTTTGCAAAAGTACAAAAAATAATCGCCGCAAAGGTCATTGATTTCAGCTTAGGAACGCAACCAACACTCCAAGTCAGCCGAAGAAGAACCATTTGAAATGCTCGCTGAAAAAAAGGTAAAAAGGCATATGGCCTCAGTGTTAGAAAGCGAATGAACATGCTGAGAGGGTTGCAGCACAGCAAACCGACTACGAAAAAAAACCGCATCGAAGCGAGTCATACTTGGCTGATGGAGGTAGGGTAGGTTAGTTGCCCAGCTAGCGAACGTGCTGCTCAAGGTACGCTCATTCTACATAAAACGTACGTAAATGTATTTGCGGAAAAGGTAGTGCCCAGAGGGCAAATAGTATAGACTGACTAAGCGCTACCATAGCCACAAAGAGTGCGGCGTACAGTGGTCTGAGAGTGGCAGAAAGTCCTAATTTCGAAATATGTGGAAATATCCAACTAAGTGGTTGACTCGACACACTAAACATGTCTAGGATTTTTTCCAGAGAAAAATTACTCTTGCAATTAGCGAAGGACTCAGGAAGTCGGTGTTGTATGAATGGAACTGCCATGCCCACTACATTAGGGGGCGGATATAGTAACTTTTATCCGACTGAAATGAAATTCGGTTTGTAACTTGGATTAAGCTAAGAAGACATATATCTGAAATATAATGAAAATCGGTCAACTGCCACGCCCACCAGCTATCAGAGTTTTGTATTTTAATGTGGCAAGGATTAGTAACGAACCTCCAAAATAGCAAAACTATGGTGCCAGATATATTTTTGCATAAAAACCCAGAAATATAAAAAAATATGTGAATTGGCGACCAGCACGGCCTCCCTCCTTGGCACTAGTGGGCGGCAATGAGAAATTTGTTTGTACCTTACAGGCCGAATTTCCCTGAAATCGGATAACATTTCCCATTTCCGCACACAAGTATGGTGGCAGGGGCGTGGCTGGTCGCACATTAGAATCCAGAATTCGTTTGGTTAGTGGGCGTGAAAGTTGGTCGATATTTTCTATATTTCAGATTTATTTCTTACTAAGCTACAAATCGAATTTCATTGAAATCAGGTAAAATTTACCATATCCGCACCCTAGTATAGTGGGCGTTGCAGTGAGGCTAAATTCAACCATTTTTCATATTTATTCATTCCTAGGCACCCTGGAGTACGTTACAATGTTCAACTAAATCGGAGCACATTTACTACTTTTTGCCACATTTTATATGGAGCTCTTCCACTGTGCGGCGTATATGTGTGTGTTTTTACATTGTATTTGTATTTGTTATACGCGCTAAGGTATTTGCCGTGTGTCAAAGGCGTCTGACTTAGCGGGAGACTTTTTATTTATGTGATTTCAAGATATGCCAAATTTCTTACATATTTTTTTCGCCTTTATTTCCAAATTAAAAGTGAAAATTTGCAAGGTAGAATTGAACCACTAAAGTACTGCAAGTCGTTGTGGAATTTAGAAAAAATCAATAAAATAGCCGAAAGTGCAAACAAAAAAATAAGAGCGAGTGGAAGAATAAAATGCAACTCTTGTTAGAGTACGGGCAAATGGGTAGCAAGAGCCGAATAAAAATTTAGATAAAATAATTGTAAAATTAAAATTAAAAATGTGAAAATGTAGAATGTGAAAAAACTTAAGGATAAATAAAATCCTATCTTATAATATTCCCAGAGAAGCTTAAATATTTATTACCCCAGTAAGCCTATCAAAAGGCAGTTATACTCAGAAAATGGAGGTCCATTTTTTGTTATCTAGCAAGTGTTTTGAGTCGCACTTTCATAGCAATTTAGATTCAGTGATTGTCCTTTCGTTGAGTTTACGTAAATCGGACTACTATGCAGTTAGCCATAGCAGCGAATAAAATTTTGAAGCTTTTTTCTAGTTCTTTCTAACTTTTAAAGCCTCCATTCGAACAACCTTCTTTTCCTAGCTCTTCTCTATACACACTTTAAATTTAAACACAAGGATACGAGAAATAGTTACCTTGCATACATACACGTTGGGCATTTTGCCAAATCTCGAAACATTTTATGGCACACAAGGCAAACCAAAGGTAGCGAAGAGCCTTCAACTTTGAACGAATTTGTTCATAGTACACCACTCTTTCTGCCGCCATAGTTGGACTTTTACCAGTTTGCGCCAAACATGTATTATTACGAGCAGCAAACTCAAATAGTTTTGGCACACAACACTCATTATCTAGGTTTTTTCCTACTACACATGCATGTACATTAGGATGCCTCACCAAAAAAAAAAAGTTGCGCCTTTTTCACCGGGATTATAAAATTTATTACCTTTTAAGGCAAGCGCAAAATATTCCGGTAAAAAAAAAATGTTTCTATGTACGTGCGCTAAACCCATTTGCAAACATCTCTAAAAACTCATTATTTTGATTCTGTTGATAAAATCTTTAAACACTTTTATGCAGACCTTTTAAGCAAACATATTTTTAAAAATTAATTTTATTTAAATATAAAAAAAAACTAGATTTTTTGGTGTAAAACTTATTATTTTTCCGAAATATTTGCGCAGAAGTCTTAATATATAATAGGTTTTAAAATTTCTTTGGAAAAACATGACCTTTTTTTTTGTTTTGTATAGCGAAAGCTGCATCCTAATGTACATATCTGCCCCGTTTCCTTTGAAGGATAATTTTTAGCAACGAGCGCCTTCAAAGTTTGCGTTTTGTAACCAACCAAACAGCCATTTGGCATTATCGACTTGTGGTCTTAGCATAAATCAAGTATTGTTTAACCACCTAGCAATGCCAAGCCGCATTCGTAAAGAAGCTTGAAAAAAAACAGCAAGCTTCGCCGCTTACAAAAAAACGCGCACACTCACACACACATATATTTTTTAATAACTACCCTGCACGGTCTACTACATATGCACATATTTCTCAGCTTAGCTTCTCGGAACATCATTGATAGCCTGGTTGGTTTGTAATTTGATATGGTAATCGTCTGTACGGGTAGTCATTTTCTATGCGTGTCTTTGCATGAACCCTATTATTTTCAAATGTTCCACAAAGTTTAGCCCCACCACAAAGGTGGCGGCTACTCACAGCCTGTGTTTCATTACGTCATTTTGTTTTTGTTCTTTTATTATTATTTATTTTTATTTATTTTACTTCTTTAGTTTACTACTGACCTACGTGACCTGCTTGTTTTCGCTGCTCTGCACATAATCCTTTTTCTTTTTTCTTACACTTTTGGTGGGGTATGTAATTACCACAGTCTGGTCACAAAGTAGCTCCAAAAGCCAATATGGAGTCGGGTTAGTTTTCCCTTTTCAGAAGCCTACGCTTTGTTACGAGTCGAAGAATTTTATTTGTAATTTCTTTTGTTTTCAGTTTAAAACATTCTGCAAATATTTGAGCTGTCATACATACACTCATGGTGTTGGATATCTTTACAACCCATTCACTTTGTTAGTTTTTTGTAGTTGGCTTGAGTTTTTTTTTGGTTTTTTTTTTTGTAATGAGAGTTTCCACACAAGTTTTTGTATGCTCTGTGGTAAGTCCACTTTGTTTTAAGTTTTTCATACATCACTTCCCAGCTTACACGTTTTGTTCTTCAGCTCCGCTTAAACAATTCGTGCGCTGAATTTTTAGCAAGCTGACATTGAATTTTAAATTTATTTTTATTTTGTGTAAATTTTCTAACTATTGATTTCCATACTTGTTTGCTGCTACTGTTCTCCCACTAAGTTCTTGCTTTTCCACTGTGTATTTTGAACTCAAGATTAGCATTAGTTTTCAATAATTTTTTTGTAGCATTTGTTAAACATTCTCCAGCACACTTACAAAATTCGCTGTCTATGTTGCTCACGTTTCTCCGCTGTTCTTGTTCTAATATGCTGTCGGAAAGCTACTTGTTCTATTTGTTAACATTTGTTTTTTGCTGTGTCTACTACGTTTTTGGATTGTTGTTTGTTTTCCTGTGAGTGTTTTGTTACTACTACTGTTTTGCGCCGCGTTCCCGATATACTTGCTTCTTCGTTAATGCTTGTCAGGCATTCCGTCAGCGTGTTTCTTAGTGACGTTAAGTTAGTTAAAGAATTTGGTACGTGATTTTTTTGAAGCAGCCACCCAGGTGCTGGCAGGCGAGGCGCTAATGACAGCAGTTGACTTTGAAGGTATATTGAAGTCAGCGGAGTGGTAAATGCACATGGGGCTGGTTTATTTACGTCATTTTGAACAAACTTTAACAATTACATGTGTTTAAAAAATTCCTAAGCATTCATTGCATAGATGCTAGCTTTAAAACTTAGAGACATTCCTCAAAATTGTTTTTAATGTTCTTAAAGCTATTTGTGTTCTTTAAACTCGCACACTCTGCCGAATTCTAGCCTCAGTCAGAAGTTTAAATTGAAATTCATAAACATTTTTGCATCATCCGATTGTGACTTCACTCGAACTCGTTGAGAAATAATGAAATCGGGGCGAAAAAAATTTAAGGAAGGCACAGAGCAAAACATTGAAAAGAAGCAGTCATTGAATAAAGCAGCAAAGTAAGGATTCAAAAGCTCAACAAAAGTCCCATAATAGCATTGTATTGCAAGCAGTTAAGTAGAAAACAGAAGGGAGTAGGCAAAGGAACAGTCAAAGAAGCCAGAAAGTAGGTATACACGTACGAAAGAACAATAAATGAGGCAAATAAAAGATCTGTACTTTAAGTAAGTATAAGCAAAAGTAAGGACAAAGAACGACGTTAAAGGCAATACACACATACAATAAGGATTTGCATGTGTGTATGTACGTATGTATGCATGCAAGATATAGAAGAAACACGTAAAAAAGTCACGTGTGAGTACGTATATTTGAGGTACATACATACATATGTATGTAGTAAGCTATCTACATTTCGTATTAGTAAGCTCATCTCTAGACTAGCCGCAGGCTTTTCATGCCATCCATGGTTGCGCTTGTACGCGAAAGCCACAAATAAACATTCGTATGAGCATTTGAGGGTTTCGCCAGCAAGGACCTGTATACAAATCCCACGTGATCTGTCAAATACTAATGCATGAAAATCCTAACCTCAAAAAAATCACCCGTTACATATTCAATTATGGTTGAATGTACATATATACATAAAGATATAACTCACAAATCACGTCAGGGCAGTGTAGTTAGAACAGCTACTCCTGAGTTAAAGCCACAAGGGAGTCATATAAAATATAAAAATATATATGTGAAGAACCACAGAGAGCAAACAACAATCGGAAGTTAATCAGCAACAATGAAGCCAAGAAAAAAACAAATACACAGAATATACATACAGTTAGTAAAAAAAAAAGTCGCATATAACAGCAAAAAGAGGCAGAAGTGGGAGGGAGTGATATAGAAAAGTTGAAGTACTTAAGTTGACATATCTTTGACAGGATAACGTTGCCAAGCAGTTTGTAATACTCTTTTTTTTCATATTTATCTTTTGTTTTACAATCTTTTTTTCTGTATTTTTTTCGCATTTAAATGTTATCCTTTTTTATCTCACTCACGTTGTTTGTTTTTGCATTTCCACTTTTGTGGTGTTGTTAGGCTTGTTAGCGTCGTTTATGTGCTTTCGGATTGGAATGTGACATTTGCACACATTTTCTACCTCGTCTGCCATTGAAGTGCAACAAAGTTACAACTGTAATGAAAACGTGCAACGTCAAGTATCAATATTTGCCATTGCATAGCAGTTGCGATTTTACGCCCCTTTTACTCTTCAATTTGTCACATTTTCACTGTTGTTGACTTTTGTTTCAAGCGCACCGAGCGCTAATTTAACAGTTGAATGACCTAAAATGTAAAGGGAGCACCACGTGAGTTTGGTGGGGGAAGCGCGACGTAAAAGAATGTTTACTAAAGTGTGCTAAAAAGTTGTCTGATTGACTGGCAAACAACTTAAAATGCTGCAAAATTACTGCTTTTGTTTAGAAGTTTTTTTTTNCTCACGTTGTTTTTATCTTGTTTGTTTTTGCATTTCCACTTTTGTGGTGTTGTTAGGCTTGTTAGCGTCGTTTATGTGCTTTCGGATTGGAATGTGACATTTGCACACATTTTCTACCTCGTCTGCCATTGAAGTGCAACAAAGTTACAACTGTAATGAAAACGTGCAACGTCAAGTATCAATATTTGCCATTGCATAGCAGTTGCGATTTTACGCCCCTTTTACTCTTCAATTTGTCACATTTTCACTGTTGTTGACTTTTGTTTCAAGCGCACCGAGCGCTAATTTAACAGTTGAATGACCTAAAATGTAAAGGGAGCACCACGTGAGTTTGGTGGGGGAAGCGCGACGTAAAAGAATGTTTACTAAAGTGTGCTAAAAAGTTGTCTGATTGACTGGCAAACAACTTAAAATGCTGCAAAATTACTGCTTTTGTTTAGAAGTTTTTTTTTATATNGCCAATCAAATTACAATCTATAAGCAATTTGGTAGCTATAAATTTTTCGTCAGTCAAATTGTATTGATTGATGACACGTGCAACACGAGCCGTCTGTTGGGATTTCCACAGTGGCGCATTTTCCAAAACCTTAAGCAGCGCACAAAAGCAACATTTAGAACAACAAAGGAAAACTCAATAAAAAGTTTAGCCTAAACAAACGCTCTCCTTTAGTTGTTAAAAAAAAGGAAACAACCCGCAAAGGCCGCGTCCCTACAGCCAACGCCCAAAAAACGCAAAACAGCATCATTAATGCGCTGTCACACAAATCCATTAGTACGGCGTGAAAAATTCGTCACACTACAGGCGAAAAGTGTGTTGCCCAAAAAAGTGGTCGTGAAAAACGCTTGCAAAGGGTAACGGCAGTGTGGCGGAAAAGATGATAGATAAGGGTCTAGCGGTACAATAAAAAATGGTTAAATCCTAAGACCGCCTGATATACTACTTCTTAT
>NW_016158640.1:85618-89887 GCF_001687245.7 Rhagoletis zephyria
AAATGTCTGAGTATGAGTGCCAATTACAGTTTTTGGTTTTAAAAAAAGCACATCATCTGAGATGGTTTTTGGGCCAAATTTACGCCTACCCGGTGAACTTGTGGTTCCATCTGAAGAAAAGTTTTCCCCAATTGAAGTTTTAGGCAATTTACGGGAACATTTTAAAAATGTTAAATCAAATTTAAGGCATAATCAAAATTCTGATACTGGTGTATATANGCGTGTTATTAATAAAAGATCATTGCAACAACCATACGAAGGACCTTATAAGGTTGTTGAAAAAAGCAAAAAATATTTCAAACTTGAAGTAGATAATGAGGTTAAAACAATTCCGATAGACAGACTAAAACCAGCAAACATTGAAACAGAACTAATACCAGAAACAAACACTAATACAATGAATAATACAGTATCAAATAAGAAACGAGTTACTTTTAATTTATATAACATTAATTCTCTAGAAGGGGGAGTATTGTAGGGTCTGTATTTGTGTTATTACCTTTTATTGTACTGTGTTCATTTCAACTTTGTAATTTTGGAAATTTTAGATTTATGTGATTTTTGTGGTTCGTCAATCAAATAGAAAATTTTTATTATTCAAACTTTTCTCAAATTGTGTACAACAGAAAATAAAATAAGTTTTGTTATTTAAAATAAATACCTACANTACTATATTAATTTTAATATTGAGCATCTGCTACAATAAACAAACCGCTTATCCAAATTAAACAAGTTTGGTATTCAATCAAAGAGGACAGAAATAGCTTTAAAACTGAAATTTCTAAACGAGGAAAGCCACACATTGAAAAATATTAAAATAAAAAATGTTAATTAATTACCATAGAACAAACATTGGGTCAGGTATGTATTTACATGAATCTCTTTAGTAAATAATAAGTTATAAAACTGAAATTTCTAAACGAGGAAAGCCACACATTGAAAAATATTTCAATAAAAAATGTTAATTAATTACCATAGAACAAACATTGGGTCAGGTATGTATTTACATGAATCTCTTTAGTAAATAATAAGTTATAAAACTGAAATTTCTAAACGAGGAAAGCCACACATTGAAAAATATTTCAATAAAAAATGTTAATTAATTACCATAGAACAAACATTGGGTCAGGTATGTATTTACATGAATTTCTTTAGTAAATAATAAGTTATAAAAAAATATAAATAGAGGCGGTAACCTTAATTCGTTATTTCTGTTGAAAAGCTACTTCAGTCCTCTTTCATATGATACCAAATTTGTTTAATTTGGATAAGCGGTTTGTTTATTATCCGGATAGGACGGTTATTTCGGAATAAAAAATATTAGGCCAAATTTAACTCGGAAAAAATAACTGTTATTTTCGGTCCCTGGAATATTGTGCAAGCGTACAGACGTATATCTAACCAGTAACACAAGAAATCATTAAAAATTAGTTAAAAACTAAATTCGAAAAACGCCGATGACGTGACAGGTTCTCCAAATTCCGAAATAACAAAAAGAATGAGAATGTTTAAACCACGATTGTGCCATGATGCTAGATTGCGAATATGCAAGTCAGGAGGATACATCCGACATTTGCAGCCCCGCTGAAATTCTCAAAAAGTAATTATTGCACCGCAATAAAAATAAATAAATATAACTGAAAGTCCTCTCAACGGGTGCAGTGTCAATCGAAAAGAATTTACAATTTTGCCAGGTTTCAAGTTTTTCATTCATGACCCTTCAAAAAGTTTTTATTAAGTACAATGTTCCAATTTTTAAATTCAAGTACTAAAAAAACATTCAGTCTTATCATGAGTCTACTTTTCCCCGAACCGGTTCACGTTTCACTTTTGGTTTTAATGTACATATTTACTATGGGCGGAATACAAATTTTCTGGTGAATTTTTTTCGGGCAAAACTCAGGATAAGGCAGATTATTAAAAATTATTAACCTTTCCATTTTTATTTACCTAAATCAACTAATTTACCCATCTAAAAATACGTGACATCCGCATTCGCATCCGCATCCGCGGATGTTAGTTTTTAAACATCCGCATTCGCATCCGCGTACGTCTAAGATTCCACATTCGCAACATCCCTAATAGAGACTCCAAAGCCTGCCAGCGCATCCACTCAGAGAGCTCATTAAGCACACCCAAGTTTGAGCGACCATTACCCGGAGCTCCTCAAAAATACTCAACATCAAAGTATAGAATGTCACAAATATCAATCATACGCACCAGGGATGTTGCGAATGTGGAATTTGAGACATCCGCGGATGCGAATGCTGATACGGATGTTTAAACGCTAATGTCAAGTATTTTTATACCCGAGCGCACTTGTGCACAAGGGTATTATAAATTTGTTCACACAACGGTTGTTTGTAACAGGCAAAACCAATCGAGATAGATATAGACAAATATATACATGAATGATCAGAATGAAAAAAAGAGACATCGATTAAGCGGTGACTGTCTGTCCGTCCGTCCGTCCGTCTGTGCACACCATAAGTCGAGTACAAATTGAGATATCTTAACGAAACTTGGTATGTGTACTTCTTTTGAGCGTTGGAGGGATGGTATTGAAAATCGGACGAGAACCACGCCAACCTCCCATATAACGGTTGTTTTGAGAAATGCGAAAACTGCGATATTTTAGTAACTACCGAAGCTTATTCACTCAAACTTAATATTTACAATCGCTTTTAGGCGAAAAATAAAAATATTATAAATTTTTGGAAAATGGGCGTAGCCACGCCCACTTATGATTACATGTGTATATCTTGGGAACCGCTCCACCAATTTCTCCCAAACTTGGCACAATTGTTGGCCTTCACAAAACACACCAAACGGCTTAAAATTTAGATAATCGGATAATAACCACGCCCACATCCCATATAACGGTAATTTAGAGAAATACGAAAGCTTCTATAAATCAGTAAATACTGAAGCTAATTTATTCAAAATTGATTTTTGCAATAATTCTTTAGCAAAAAATAGGCTTATAATAAAAGGTTATTGTTATGGAATTTTAGAAAATGGGCATGGTGCCGCCCACATATATCTATATAAGTTTATCTCATTATATCTAACTGAACGTTCTATCGAAGATGTTTGAAATAGACGTAAAACCACCACTGCTTATCATGTAGCGGTAGTCTTCGGAAACGTGAAAAAACTATATTGAATACTTGCGCCGGGTATTTAATGTTCGGCTCCGCCCGAACTTNCAAAAATACTCAACATCAAAGTATAGAATGTCACAAATATCAATCATACGCACCAGGGATGTTGCGAATGTGGAATTTGAGACATCCGCGGATGCGAATGCTGATACGGATGTTTAAACGCTAATGTCAAGTATTTTTATACCCGAGCGCACTTGTGCACAAGGGTATTATAAATTTGTTCACACAACGGTTGTTTGTAACAGGCAAAACCAATCGAGATAGATATAGACAAATATATACATGAATGATCAGAATGAAAAAAAGAGACATCGATTAAGCGGTGACTGTCTGTCCGTCCGTCCGTCCGTCTGTGCACACCATAAGTCGAGTACAAATTGAGATATCTTAACGAAACTTGGTATGTGTACTTCTTTTGAGCGTTGGAGGGATGGTATTGAAAATCGGACGAGAACCACGCCAACCTCCCATATAACGGTTGTTTTGAGAAATGCGAAAACTGCGATATTTTAGTAACTACCGAAGCTTATTCACTCAAACTTAATATTTACAATCGCTTTTAGGCGAAAAATAAAAATATTATAAATTTTTGGAAAATGGGCGTAGCCACGCCCACTTATGATTACATGTGTATATCTTGGGAACCGCTCCACCAATTTCTCCCAAACTTGGCACAATTGTTGGCCTTCACAAAACACACCAAACGGCTTAAAATTTAGATAATCGGATAATAACCACGCCCACATCCCATATAACGGTAATTTAGAGAAATACGAAAGCTTCTATAAATCAGTAAATACTGAAGCTAATTTATTCAAAATTGATTTTTGCAATAATTCTTTAGCAAAAAATAGGCTTATAATAAAAGGTTATTGTTATGGAATTTTAGAAAATGGGCATGGTGCCGCCCACATATATCTATATAAGTTTATCTCATTATATCTAACTGAACGTTCTATCGAAGATGTTTGAAATAGACGTAAAACCACCACTGCTTATCATGTAGCGGTAGTCTTCGGAAACGTGAAAAAACTATATTGAATACTTGCGCCGGGTATTTAATGTTCGGCTCCGCCCGAACTTAGACTTTCTTACTTGTTTT
>NW_016158640.1:89901-90452 GCF_001687245.7 Rhagoletis zephyria
ACTTTTTTACTTGTTAAGAAATAATTTAGGTGAGTAAATTAGGTGATTTAGTTAAATAAAAATGGAAAGGTTAGTATTTTAATAATGTTTTTTTTTTAGTATTTGAATTTAAAAATTGGAACATAGTATTCAAAAAGTTTTTAAAGGGTCGNCTTAATATTTACAATCGCTTTTAGGCGAAAAATAAAAATATTATAAATTTTTGGAAAATGGGCGTAGCCACGCCCNCACCTCCCATAAGACGGCAGTTTTGAGAAATGCGAAAACTGCGATATTTTATTAACTACTGAAGCTTATTCACTCAAAATTAGTATTTAAAATCATTTTTAGGCGAAAAATAAGATTATAAATTTTTGGAAAATGGGCCACTCCCACTTATGATTACATGTGTATATCTTGGGAACCGCTCCACCAATTTCTCCCAAACTTGGCACAATTGTTGGCCTTCACAAAACACACCAAACGGCTTAAAATTTAGATAATCGGATAATAACCACGCCCACATCCCATATAACGGTAATTTAGAGAAATACAAAATCTTCGATAAATCA
>NW_016158640.1:90462-113611 GCF_001687245.7 Rhagoletis zephyria
ATGCAAATGTCGGATGTATCCTCCTGACTTCTTTTTCTTTTATCATGGCAAGATCGTTATTTAAACACCGTTGATTTCCAAAGAATTCTTCATTCTCATTATTTTGGTTGTTTCTGAATTTGGAGAACCTGTAACGTCAACAGCGTTTTTCGATTTTGTGTTTGTAATTCATTTTCAATCCTTTCTTCTGCGACTAAAATAGCTTTTAAGCAGAAATAACGAAAGAAGGTTACCACCTCTATTTGTATTTTTTTATCATTTAATACTAAAAAAAATTCATATACCAGACCCAAGGTTTGACTTATGGTAATTAAATAACATTTTTGATTGAAATATTTTTGCTCGTTTAGACATTTCCTTCATTTGGTACCAAACTTGTTTAATTTGGATAAGCGGTTAGTTTATTATCCGGAAAAGACTTTTAATTGGGAATAAAAAAGCCAAGTTTAACTGGTAAAAAACTGTTATTTTCGGTCCCTTCAATATTCGCATTCGCATAAGTTCAGCCAGCACATTCAATGGTCCATTACCCGGAGCTGCTCCAACATGATAAGTAGTGAGGCTCATATGCCACTGCCTCTGGCTATACGCTGGATATCGGAATATTGCAAAATAAATCTTATTACATTAAACGAGCAATTCTTGTATATATATGTATATATATCCGAGCTGTGTAATGATTGAATCAATCGAGTGTGCATTCTCATTTTATTCGTTTAAAAAATGTGATTGTTTGATTTTAAAAATTTAACCACCACTCTTGAGATTGGTTACAAATTGTAAACACAAAATATGCAGTGTGTTATGGAATGGTTGAGATCCATTCACATAGAGAATGGGAATGCAAAAAAAAACTCAATCATATATGATCAGAGAATGTAAATTTAATGAGAAGGCGCAAATGTTAACTAACATTTTTTCAAGTACTAAGTTGAAAATGTGAGATGCGGGAGTTCACCACTGAGATCAAGGAGTTCGCCACACCAATTTTAACTACAATATTCTATGGTCAGTGAGAGGCTTGTGGCAAATTTAGAAAAATTAGCTGCCGTTGGTGATACATAGTTGCAAATTTATGCCGTCAGCTTATGAGTGCTGTGGTGCATGATGCAAAAATGTAGCTCGTTTTCTGTTTTAACTTTTTGTGCTTATTCTAAAACCAATGGAAAGAGTGGTATTTTTTATTTATTAAATTTATTTATTTTTTTGTTGTTTAAAAAAAAAACATATATCGCTAGCTTAGAGTGAAAAGCTGCTAAGTGCCTTTTAAAAAAGTTACAGGAGAGGAAAAAAACTTTTTATAGCCAATTTCGTCAAGCATTTCGCAAAACTTTGAATACAACATTTTTGCTTCATATGAATCAGAGGGATTCGATCTTTATTAAAAGATTTCATTCTATTTTGGCCTTATCGGAATTTCGGTGCTTTTTTTAGACTTAGCAAATTTTTCTTTAATTGAATTTAAACGAGAATAAATAAAATACCTTTATCCTTTTCGACACAATACATTTTTAATTTCTCTGGCCTCCTGTATCAAAATATGAGTTTTCATAAAAAGTGGACTTAGAAACTTTTCACTCTAAGTTAGCGATATGTACATAAATAAGTTTATAAGTATGTTAGCATATGCATTTAAGCAAATCCCTAAAAAAAACATTTGTCGTATACAAGCAGTAACATTTCTTTGGTAAATTCTTTAAAATCATAGAGAAAATGAAGAGCAGAAATTCGAATAATTTTGAATAAATAAATGTAAACCATGATAAAAACATAGCAAGGTATAACCGTTCTCTCAATTTGTCGGCCATGATTTTTTTTTGAAGTTTGCCAACATTTTAAAATCATATAAAAGTGAAAATAAAAAATTGAAATTGTTCGAAATTGTTGTTGCTTGAGATTGAAAGTGAAAATGTGTGTGTGAGTTTGTGAGTAAATTTAAAAATTAAATTGTTTGGAAACGTCAAGAATCTTAAAAGTGACTCTCAGCGGTTCTACCTTACTATATTTGTATCATGATGTAAACTAATATTTTCAATGAAAATATTGATATGTAATTAGAAACATTTTTGTGCAATAAAGTAAAATGTATGAAATAAAATTATGTATGCATGTGGAAATTTCGGCGAAACATAGAAAAAATTAATTTGGAACTTTATTTATATGAATTATGTACATATGTATTATTACACCGTGCGACAGTAAATTTTAAACACAAAAAAATGAATATGTTCGTGAAAATATGAGTAAATTATAGTAAAACTGCGTACTTAGTTTTTCTCTCTGACGTCAGGATGTTTTTTAAAAAGACTTTGAAATGTAAAAAATATGATATGATATGAATTATTTGAAAAGATTGTTAGTAGTAAACTTTCATTTGCCATTAAACAATCAATATCCCCCTTTCAACATGGGTTTGTACCAGGGCGGCCAACTGTAACTAACCTCACCGTGTTTTCAAACTATTGTATATCAGCGTTTGTGGGTGGCTACCAGGTTGATGCCATATACACTGATATATCTAAAGCTTTTGATCGTGTGTCACATAATATACTCCTGCAGAAGTTAAAACACTTGGGTATTCACTCAAGCTTTCTGTCCTGGATAAAGTCTTATCTTTGCAATAGAGTAAATAAAGTCGTAGTCGGGAGCTCCGCAAGGAAGTATTTTGGGCTTAGTTTAAACATTGTGAATACCTGTTATATGCAGATGACCTGAAAGTCTTAAAAAAACTTGAAAATGCTTCTGATATTGGTGTCCTTCAAGACGAGCTTAATAATTTTTGTGAGTGGTGTTATCGTAATAAATTAACAATAAATATAAATAAATGCTGTTCTGTAACTTATTGCAAGTCTCGTTCCCCCTTACTATCGTCTTACTCTATTTCAAATGTCGTCCTTAACTCGAGTACCAAAATTAAGGATCTAGGTGTCGTGTTTGATTCATCGTTCACAGTTGTCGAACATATCAATTACATTATTCCCAAAGCGTTCTCTTCATCAGCTTTCATTAAGCGAAACAGTGCTCAATTCAAGGATCCCTATACAAGAAAACTTTTATGTAATGCGTTTGTCAGGTCCAAACTGGAATATGCCTCTATAATATGGAATCCTTCTTACGAATTTCACCGTAACAGGATTGAGCGTGTACAAAAATGTTTTCTAAAATTTGGTTTGGCTCAAATTAGGTTTGAAAATCCTACTCCACCATATATGTATATCTCGCTGCAAATTGATTAGCTTGCATACTCTTCGTAGTAGGCGGACTATCTCGGGTCTGCTGTTTTTACATGATATTTTGAGTGGGGAAATTGACTGCCCCACTCTATTAGATCGCATTACACTCAATGCTCCAATGAGAATGCTACGTCCATGATATGTTTTCGATTGATCTATGTAAGACGAATTATGCCCTAAATGAACCAATGATAAGGCTAATGAGTGATTTCAATGCTTTATGCAAAGTGTACAATGTTAACATTTTGCCAATAGGATAGAATTTAAGAAAACCTTGTGTACATGTTACTCTTAATGTTACAGTTTATTATGTTTTTTTGTTATTCTAGTCTGTAAGATTGTACTAATCATAGACTCTAAATAAATAAATATTTTGTACTTTAATCTTCCGCCGCGCCGAAACGGTACAAAAAACGGTGGCGGCGGCGGCGTGGCTCGGCGGCGTAAACCTCTAGTATGTATCCTCGTCTCAGAAAACGGATGTTGAGTGTTACAAATCACGGTTTTGAGAAAATCGTCTTTAAACTTTAAACTCAAATTATTTCGAAGCTACACGGCAAATTATTGTAATTTTTGGATCAGGCCTAATTCATATTATAGGCGGCATGCACAGTGCGTCTGACTCGTGAGTCGGTTTGGATGTGTTTGTGAAAATAAATATGTGTTATTTACCCCAACATGACTCCCGTCATGTCTCTGAATGAATCTGAATCTGAATTCTGAATGAATTCTGGATGAATCAACTGTGTGTAATCGAATGAGAGTCAACACGTACACAAATGACTCGCGAGTCAGACGCACCGCCTATTATGATTTTTCACTTTGAATGTTTTCGAAATTAATATTTTCAAAACTTATCGAGAAAATGGACCTTCAATTCTGCATACATTTGTCGTATGTTACGTTTGCTCACAATTATGTTTTGTCCATAGGATAAGGTTAAATAAATGTTTAGAGGACTTGAAACCAAAACGGTTCGAAAATTCATAATATGACGTTTATAGTACCTTGCGAACCAGGGACGTGAACCGGTTTTGAACCGGAAAACCGTTTTTTTCTATTAATTAACTGAACCCTTAACCGAACCGAAATTTTCCACAAATGTTTGATCCGAACCGAAAACCGAACCACTTTCCTAAAGGTTTAAAGGTTCTCATTTTCGTTGTTGGTGTTTAAAGGTTCATTTCAACCAATTTTCAATAGATAAATGTACCCACTTTTTTTCTTTTTGTTAAACATGGTAATACCTACCATGTTTGTTTACCATGTGACAATATCAAATGTAAAGGCAACCCATCTCATTTGACAGACACTTGACCCTTAACCTTGCGCGCTGTTGCACTTGACACTTGACACTTTAACTTGCGCGTTATTTTTTTGTTTTTCGAACCGTTGAACCGAACCGAAACCCCAGTTCAAAGACCAAAAAACCGCTTTGACGAACCAATCCAAAAGTGCAAAAACGGTTCGAACCGCTGAACCGAACCGACCAAATTTTTCATCCGGTTCACGTCCCTGTTGCGAACCCCGCAAGTATATTACCCTAATTGATTTTAGTGCCAACAGTAATATTTGAACAAAACACAAAATTTTCATAGAAATATAAATATTTATTAAAAATAAACACAAAAAACAAAAAAAGTTCTTTCAAAACAGTTGTGTACATTTATCATATTCTGTATACTAGGGCTGTGCGATTATTCGATTACTCGAGCAAGTTGGTTAATCAGTTATTTGGATAATCAATTACTCGTGTAATCAAGATTTTGAATACTCAAAATGATGATTAATCGAGTTACTTGAAATATCATTGCTCAAAAAAATTTATTTTGCAGAAACAGAAACGTTGTTTTCAAAGTACTTTGAAATGTTGACTACATACTCTTTTTATACCCGAGCGCACTTGTGCACTTGTAACCAGCATTGCCACAGACACATTTTTTTCCTACCAAAATTTCCTACCATAACCAACCAAAGCCTACCAAACATTTTTTTGAGTTTTAATATATATTTTTTTTCAATGTCAAATTTTTTTAAATACGTAGCTAACATAACATTTAGTAAAACTAAACCACAGCTAGTACAGTACAATAAAAAAAGTTAACTGCGTATAACGATTCATTTTACTGTACATACATACATATCGTCATTAGATACGAATAAAGACGCGAGCTCAAAAGTTGAAAAGTTGAAAAAAGACGCGTAAAAAATTTCGGCGAAGAAGAACTCTTTTAGGGCCGGTTACTCAATGTCTGGTTAACACTAATCTTCGGTTAACCATCTTTATCGACATGTTCGACTCCATGCATACAACAGGGAGTCGGTAACGTCGATAACTATGTTTAGTCGTAGTGTTAACCAGACATTGAGTAACCGGCCCTTAACATAGGTGAGTTCAAAGAAAGACGCATTAACCTCTTTGACGCCGAAGAAAAATTAAGAAGACTTATTTTCGCGGTCAACTATGTTTGCGAGTATACGAATTCCCAAAAGAGTTTTTTCCGGAAAGATGTTGAATCCATGTTTACGCGTCTTTTTTCGCAAATTTTTTTCACGCATCCTTTTTCGCCGTCAAAACACCCGAGCGTCTTTATTCGTGTCAAGTGAGTATATTATTATTATTATTACGTCGGAGATACGCGTTGCGACCTAAGAAGATATGTATATTGTGCTAAATCCTAATTGTAATCGCTCCACCCTTAGGCTATTTAAAAAGCTCAGCACTTTGGATAAAAATAAAGACAATCCTTTTCCAAGGTGCATCAATCTACTATTCATGCTTCGTGGACAGGCACATAGAATATACTCTGGGGTTTCCTTCACCGGCCCACAAAACCTACATCAGTCTTTACAGAAGGACCCTTTAATTCAATCGGTACGTTAACTTGCAGTGTGCTGTCACGTAGCCAATAAGAGTTTTAAGTTCAAGGTATCTTTCGGAGTTCCTCCTGAAAAGTTATGAATCTCTTTGATTGTCTTATTCCCTTCGACTTCCGCCAGTGTGCAGCAATTCTCAGCTAGCTCCTAAGTAGGTCTGCAGTGTATCCTTTACATGTACCGCAGAAAGGCTCGGAACCATGCAAACGCATTTGGGCTCCACTCTTTGCAAGACAGTCAGCCGTTTCGTTGCCTTCAATCCCTTCATGTCCCTGAACCCTCCACAGGGGTACGCTATTGTGGGCTCCCAGATGGTTCAAGAGTTCACAAGCCTTGATGCCGTTTAAAGGACTCTAAGGCTTCTAACGCTGCCTGAATATCTTACATAATATTTATTCTGGCCTCATTTGCCTTCTACGATAAAATTCGCAAACACAGACTTCGACTGCGAAGATCTCCGCCCAGAATATAGTTGGGTACAAGCCCATTGGCAGACTTTCCTGGAATCTTGGTCCAAGTACGCCATAAAGTATATATGGATGTTCGTATTGTATATTGGCAATAATAAGGGTATACGTTTGTACTGAGGAATCATGTTTGCGGCCGCCGTTATACGAACGCACCGGTGAAATATTAAGTTAAAAAAAATTGCTAAAATGTTTGGAGATAAATACATATTTTCTATTTTTCTCAAATAACTATTACTCGTAGTCCCGAAACCTACCAAAATCCAATAAAGCCTACCAACCTACCAAATGGAAAAAACCTACCAGTTTTGGTAGGAAAAGCCCATGTTTGGCAACACTGCTTGTAACAGCCAAAACGAATCGAGATAGATGTATACATAAATGATCAGAATGAAAAGAGAAGTCGATTAAGCCATGTCTGTCTGCCCGTGTACACGATAACTCGAGCAAAAATTGAGATATCTCAACGAAATTTTGTACGTAGGTTGCCCTTTATCCAAGGTAGATTGGTATTGAAAATAGGCAAAATCGGACTGTAACCACGCCCACTTCCCATATAACGGTATTTTCGAAAAATGCAAAAACTGCGATATTTCAGTAAATATTAGATGCAAATTGTTGAAAATAAGTATTTCGAGGTTAATTGTGGTAAAAAATAATATTATTATAAAATTTTTGGCCGCTTCACCAATCCTTACCAAACTCGGTGCGAGGCTTGGGTAGGGTCTAGCTAAGAAATCTGTTGAAAATCTTGGAAATCGGGCAATAACCACGCCCACCTGCCATATAACGGTAATTTATAGAAACACGAAAACTGCGATAAATCAGTAACTACTCGAGCTAATTCACTTAAAATCTATGATTACAATAACCACTTATAAAAAAATTTGAATATTATAAATTTTTGGATAATGGGCGTGGCGCCAATCGGTAACCGATTTATCAATTTCTACCAAACTCGGTGCACTTAATAACCTTGGTACGGAAAAGCAATTTGTTGAGAATTATTTAAATCGGACTAAAATTACACCTGCTTCCCGTATAACGGTAAATTTCAGATATACGAAAACTGAGAACGCTAATTTACTCCAAGTTAATAGTTACAACAATTTCCTAACAATAAATAACTGCTACAGACTTTTAGGAATTGGGCGTAGCACCGCCCACTTTATAACTACAAAAGTGTACCTCGGTAACCACTTAATCAATTTGTACCTAACTAGGTCCAATTATATCATTAAGTCTAACTCTGCATATTATCGAAAACGTTTGAAAGCGATTAAACACCCCTACTTATCATGCAAAGGTGATTTTCATAATCATAATTTTGATTAATCATAAAGAAAATTACTCAAATATTTTTGTTTTTGGTTAATCAAAATCTTGATTACTCGAGTAACTGAACTTTTGAGTAATTATGATTTCCAATTAATCGAATAATTGGGTTATTAACTTTATGATTAATTAAAATTTTTAATAATCAATTAATCGCACAACCCTACTGTAAACATAACAATTTTTAACAAAAACAAAAATGAATTCAGTTCTTTTTTCAATTTTACATCTTGAAACTATTTAAATTTAAAGAGTTATAGACCAATATCCCTCCTTCCCTGTATGTCAAAAATCTTAGAGAAAATAATTTCTACTCGAATTATGTGGTATGCCAAGTCTAATGGGCTTATTAACCCCCACCAATTCGGGTTTCAAAAAGGGGTGGGAGTTATTGTATTTCGAACATTTCGCTTCAGCCATAGCCGCTCGACACCATACATCCGTGCTGAGCTTAGACTTCGAAAAAGCATTTGATAGGATAGGAGCACATATAGTTCTTGATGAACTAAAGCGTTGGAAAATTGGTACCAAAATGTACAATATTGTTAAGTCCTTTTTATCTAACCGGAAGTTTCTTCTTTGCGTAAATAAGCACCAATCTCAAATATACAACCTTCACAACGGTATACCCCAAGGCTCACCCCTTTCTGTGACTCTCTTCACAATAGCCTTCAACAATGTGAGCTCCATAACCTCCTCTAATCCGCTTGTCGATCACTTCATATACGCAGATGACGTTTTAGTGTTTACTAAAATAATAGACCTGAACCAAGTCAAAAATGCATTCCTAAAAATTTTACATGATATTAATGTATGGTCTCAAAGTTCTGGTGCCAATATATCAGCTAGCAAATGCTCCACATTCCATATACATATGTCGAAAACACAATTGCTCCTTCCCCTACATATCCTTTTCTAACATCCAAATTCCCCATTCTAACACTTTAAAAATATTAGGCATAATATTTGATAAGAATCTCACATACAAAGAACACTGTAAATCGGTTAGGTTAAGCTTATTCTCTAGACTAAACATTATAAAATTTTTATCCTCCAAACGTTGTTTGTGCCATACGAATTCACTTGTAAATATTACAAAGGCCTTGTTGTTATCAAAGATCGATTATGGACTACCGATATATGGATATTGCGCCAGGACTCATATTAAGCTACTCCATGCTCCATATCACATCGCAGCTAAAAGAAGTATTCGTGCGTACCCAACATCGCCAACAAAAGTGACACTCGCAGAAGCCGGATTACCTGATATTTCCTCTAGAGCTACACGTAATACTATGATGCTAATTCCAAAGTTGTTTCACGCCAGAAACGAGTTATTGTTTGCACAAGTTAAGACGGCCATTGAAAAACCAATCGCAACTAACAAACCTTCCACCATAATGCGCTGTTTAAAACTAGCTAAAGAGCTCCATATCATAGCGACTCCATCATTGGTTGAAACAGCAATATCTCTGACTTGTTCCTCGCTCATAACATCGCTTATCAAAGAAAAACAAAGAAAATCCAAACACTTTACCAGCAACAGTGAATATAAACAACTATACAATGAAGCCCTAGAGCCCTTCAAACATGATTGGGAGATTGTTTATACGGACGGATCTAAATCCAGCACCAGCACTACGTTTGCTGTGACAAATAAGTTTGGTGCCACCATTGCTGTATACTCCTTGCCGAAGCCGCTGCTCTACTTGAAGCAGTACTTTTTGCCTCTCATAATGGAAGGAAAACTGTTATTTGTAGCGACTGTAAATCCGCCATCGAAGCTGTTTTCAACCAATCAAACGACACACCAATGATCATGAAAATTCGCAATATCCTACTTCAGTACACCAATCAAATCAAAATAATGTGGGTGCCTGCCCACATAGGTATACACGGTAATGAAATGGCGGACAAAAGAGCAAAAGAAGCCGGTAGAGAGCCACTGCATATGGCTGACTATTTCACCGAAAAAGATATACGGACACTGGTAAATAGATATCTAAAAGACATATTTTCAAGTGAATGGAACAGTTTTAACCATTACTATAAAGGCCATAACCCCAGTAGCGAGAAACCTACTTACCATATAAGCTCCTCCTCTAGGAAAATATCGATATTCGTGCGGCACCCTGAAATTGTGCATATGGAAACTGTGCATACGAAATAATGCATACGCATAAAACCGAAATAATGCATATATGCACAGTTTCGGTTGAAAACCGCAATAATGCATATTAGAAAAACCGAAATTATGCATATGCACTCTTTCGTTTGAAAACCGAAATAATGCATATGAAAAAAACCGAAATAATGCATATATGCACAGTTTCGGTTGAAAACCGAAATAATGCATATGAAAAACCCGAAATAATGCATACATGCACACTTTCGTTTGAAAACCGAAATAACGCATATGAGAAAAACGAAGTAATGCATACATGCACAGTTTCGGTTCAAAACCGAAATAATGCATATGACAAAAACCGAAGTAATGCATACATGCACAGTTTCGGTTGAAAACCGAAATAATGCATATGAAAAACCCGAAGTAATGCATACATGCACAGTTTCGGTTGAAAACCGAAATAATGCATATGAGAAAAACGAAGTAATGCATACATGCACAGTTTCGGTTGAAAACCGAAATAATGCATAGGAAAAACCCGAAGTAATGCATACATGCACAGTTTCGGTTGAAAACCGAAATAATGCATAGGAAAAACCCGAAGTAATGCATACATGCACAGTTTCGGTTGAAAACCGAAATAATGCATAGGAAAAACCCGAAGTAATGCATACATGCACAGTTTCGGTTGAAAACCGAAATAATGCATAGGAAAAACCCGAAGTAATGCATACATGCACAGTTTCGGTTGAAAACCGAAATAATGCATAGGAAAAACCCGAAGTAATGCATACATGCACAGTTTCGGTTGAAAACCGAAATAATGCATAGGAAAAACCCGAAGTAATGCATACATGCACAGTTTCGGTTGAAAACCGAAATAATGCATAGGAAAAACCCGAAGTAATGCATACATGCACAGTTTCGGTTGAAAACCGAAATAATGCATAGGAAAAACCCGAAGTAATGCATACATGCACAGTTTCGGTTGAAAACCGAAATAATGCATAGGAAAAACCCGAAGTAATGCATACATGCACAGTTTCGGTTGAAAACCGAAATAATGCATAGGAAAAACCCGAAGTAATGCATACATGCACAGTTTCGGTTGAAAACCGAAATAATGCATAGGAAAAACCCGAAGTAATGCATACATGCACAGTTTCGGTTGAAAACCGAAATAATGCATATGAAAAACCCGAAATAATGCATACATGCACAGTTTCGGTTGAAAACCGAAATAATGCATATGAGAAAATACCGAAATTATGCATATGCATACTTTCGTTTTAAAAGCGAAATAATGCCTATGAAAAAAAAACGAAGTAATGCGTACATGCACAGTTTCGGTTTAAAACCGAAATAATGCATAGGGTAAAAACCGAAATAAAGCATACATGCACAGTTTCGGTTGAAACCGAAATAATGTCTAAATGCACAGTTTCCATATGCGCAATTTCGGTGCCCCATTTGTAAATACTGTTAGTTCTCTGAATTATTATGATTAATATTCCCTTTTTAACTTTAATCTCCATCTTTACTCACAATTAATATAAATGAATTTTCCTTTTTTTATTTAAGCCGAAGGCCCTGGTAGCCAGTGCTTTAGTTTGTAAGTGGAATAATTATTTATAATTGTTTCTCTTTTAAATAAATAAAAAATAAAAAATAAAGTTATAGGCATACATATTTTATTTACTCACATTCGAGGTAAGGTACCATTTCAGTTAGGTCTTTAATCTTGTTTTTGTTCATTTTCGGCTTACATAAAACAAGCATTGTTTGCTGAAATAAATTGTTTGGGGTTACGTTTACGAAACGCCCACGGGAATGTTTTATAATACATGGAGAATTAATATCAATTTCCTCGTGACTCGCTTTATATCCAATATTCCATAAATTATTTTAGTTGTACTCTAAATATTTTACTTTCGAAAAAGTCACAAGGTTAAAGTTCAAAAATCCAGCTTTTTGTGAAAAGTTTTTGAAATCCTCAGGAGCCATTTGAAGAATTTTCAAATGGGTTTTGGGATATTTTACATTTTTTATAATTTGTACTAATGCTAGTGAACTCGGAATTTGTATCGAAAATTTGTGAAGGAGTTCGTGCGGTCATTCCCTGTTAAATTTGAATTTCACTGGTATAGGCACTTATCTATACATGGTGAACCCAGCTTTCTTCCACCTCTTGGTTTTCCCTTCCTATCTGGATAAGGTTTTCCACTTTCCCGCAGCCTTTTCCTTACATTTCGTTTCCATAAGCACTTATTCCTTTGACGTTTTCTCGCGGTTGTTGAATCCTGGAAATTATTTTAGTAGTTATACTCCATGTTTTCACAAACAATAAAAACTTACACTAATTATCGTCTAAGCTAGTGTTCGTAAAATGTTCCTTGGCGTGCTGGGTGACCCATTCATGTCCAGAATGGCCTTGGCACTTTCGTAAAATTTTTAAGTTCGCCGATGGTGCATATACATATGTATGTATGTACATACATACAAACACCAATTAATTTCATTTAAAGAAATGGCGTGTCGTCCATTTCTGCTGTAGCGTAGGTAGTGCATAGGCCGACATCTACCTCTCAACCTACGAGGTTGGTGTCTAGACTTTTCTTTATAGGAACTTTGTAAAGCAAAGATTATATAGCTGTCTGGACACACAACATTGCAAGTGACTGGACACACAACATTGCTAGTGTCTGGACACACAACATTGCAAGTTGATAAAAGAGTTGTAATAAAATACATTTATTTTAGAAATGTGTATTTTACAAGTAAAAAGAGAAAAACTATGAACTAGATTCATTATATGCACAATTTGTACTTTTGAATTTTTTACTATTTTCTCTTTTCGTGTTTTTAACTCACAAAACTTCGCTCTCTATTGTTGTAGTAACATTGAACCACAAGATACATTTTGAAGTTTTCTGAAGCATTTTCATTCGATTTTCGCGAAGAAAAGTCTTGAATGTACTAAACGTACGCTCGGCGTTAGTTGATGCAAGTGGCGCCCAATTTAAATATGGAACGTTTAAAACTTTCATATTATCAGGAATAAAGGCTTTTAGAAAGGTAGAAAAGGCAAAAGGCAAATATTTATAAAAAGCCAAAAAAAGGCATCATTAAATGTGTATATATGAATCAGGGACATTCTTAATCGAATATACATACTCTATCTCTTTATCAGAAAAAAGGCAAATTCCATAAAATCCGTTCCCTGCTTATAAGCAACCTAGAAAAAATTTTAGATTCCCCAGCGAAAGCGAAGGCTCGGATGTAGAATCTGGAGACATTAAAAATGTGAAATTAAAGCTCGAGCAGCAAAATTATTTTTTTTTTTTTTTAATATAATATGCCCCTTTTGAACTTTGACTACTAGATTTACAGTCTGTACAGGTTAAGCACTCGTTCAATGTTCTAATAATTTACAAAATTTCTAAGTAATAAAAACGATGACTTAAGTTGATTATAGCTTTTTTAATGTTATTCCTAACATTCGCATTCGTACATTCGTATTCCTTAAATTCGCATTCGCATTCGCGAATGTGAAAAATATAACATTCAAAACGTCCCTAGTATGTACATACTCCAAAATCATTTACTGATAACCAGGGAACGGATTTTATGCAAATTGACTTTTTTCTGCTAAGGAGAAAGAGTATATTCGATTAAGAATATCCACGATTTAGCTTTCCCCGATTCCATATATACACATTTGATGTTGCCTTTTTTTTGCCTTTTCTACCTTTAAAAAAGTGATTATAGCATTTACAATTTTTTTTTTTTAAGATTAAAAAATATACACAATACACATGCCCATGCGGCTTATAGAAGCGCAGGGACCTCTTGCCAAATTGGTGTTGGAAAAATTCAAAGCCGTTTTCTCAGCTAACGTAGGCTTGGAGACAATAAGGGGTGTGGATAAAATTGTAAAGGGCGAGGAAACGCCCTTATTCCTGATAATATGAACGTTTCAAACGTTCCATATTTAAATTGGGCTCCACTTGTATCAACTTACGTCGAGCGCACTTTTAGTACATTCAAGGCTTTTCTTCGCGAAAATCTAATGAAAATGCTGCCAGAAAACTTCAAAATGCATCTTGTGGTTCAATGTTACTACAACTATACAGATTAAAGTTTTATGAGTTAGAAACTCTAAAGGATAAAATAGTCAAAGATTCAAAGTACAAATTTTTCATATAATGAAACTAGTTCATAGTTTTTCTCTTTTTACTTGTATTTAATATAAACCTTTCTAAAATAAATGTATTTTTTGATTGTTCTTCGTATTTTCTGTCTTTTTTTAGTGCCTTATTTTGCTTTTTTTGCAATACCTAGTGCCATTTCCTGCCTTTTTCGCTATTTTGTTTTGCCTTTTCCAGCCTATTTCGTTATTTTATTTTGCCTTTTTTATAGGTTTTTAGGTCCTAAAATCCGTTCCCTGCTGATAACGTTCTTACATACATACATATGTATGTGCATATTGCTTCCTATATACTACCATAGAATAAACAGTATACAGAAGACGCACCACGAACAAATTTATTTATCTTCGGCGGACGTAATACTAGAACCCGGACCAGAGCAGAGAAGTTAACATCACGTCCAGTATGAATAACATGGCGACCCGGAACAGAGCAGAGGAGTTAACATCACTTTCAATATGAATAACATGAAGTTGACATCTCGCCACAAACACACACCGTGATCAGCGTTGCCGCGAGCTTGAAAAAAAAGTATCAGTTGCCGAGAAGAAAAAGTATCAAAAGCAAACATAACTGTTATTTGTTAAACTTTTATAAAAAAAAAAACAAATAATAAATATAATTTTGTAATTAAATCCAAAGTTATAAAAAAAATGTATATTACTTTTGTTAAAAAAAACAGAGAATCTGCTTGCTTATTTGCATAACAAAAAAAAAACTTATAGGGCCCCTAAACCACACAAAAGCATTGCGCAACCCGATACTTGTAAAAGTCAATATTGTGGAAACTACTACAGAATAAAATTGCGCAAACCTTATTTTGGAGAAACGTTGCTCAAGTAAATATGTGCAAGAAATATGAATGTGCATTGTATATTTTGATAGCTTCAGATTTAAAACGCAAAACAAAGTATTAAAAAATAATAATTTTTTTCTACGCTCTTATCCATACCTTACAGCACGATACCAAAATCAAATCTAGACTAAACATTTCGCAGTTGTCGCTATACGCAAGCCCGATATTGCACAATGTTTTTCTGTGGTTTAGAGGCCCTATAACAGCGGCGCGTGCAAAGAAACTCCGAGTTGTTTTTCCCTTATAAGAGTTAGCAAATCAAACTTATAAATATCTATTTATAAATTTTGAGACTTTAAATAATAAGAAAAAAATATTTGCCTTTAAACTAGTAATATTATTCATAGCTTTCAAAAATTTATTTCTGCTAGCCGAAAGTATCAAAATAGGGAATTTGTGTACAAAAAAATATCAAAGTGTCAAATCTTACAATTTAGAAAAAAAGTATCAAAAATTATTAAATTGTATCAAAACGGTAACGCTGATCGTGATGGAAAACGAAGATAGTTAAGGCCCTGTCTCCACAGGAAAACACTGATGTCGTGATAACTATGTCACGAAATATATTTCCAATGGAGACCGCTCATGGACTGCAATATATGTCAGCGCTTATTGCTTGACATCTATTGCAGGCAATTTGATAGTTTGACAGCCATATTTTCATTTGAAAGAAAGCGTGCTGGTGGTAGCATCGATGAAATTTTCATATTAAATCAAAATAAGAATCTGTTCTCTAATGGATTATTTATGATTACGTTTTAGGAAATTATTCAGCAAGTTTTTTTAAGATTTAAATGTTTTTAAACACCGAGATTGAGAGAATGTTGTCTGGTGGCGTCATGCGGCAAATGCTTATTTCAAGACATCAAAATGCCCACACACTAGGGATGTTGCGAATGTGAAATTTAAAAGCTAACATCCGCGGATGTGGATGCGAATGCGGATGTCAAATATTTTTAAGAAATAATTTTGGTGAGTACATTAGGTGAATTAGGTAAATAAAAATGGAAAAGTTAGTAATTTTTAATAATGTTTTTTATTTAGTACTTAAATTAAAAAATTGGAACATTGTATTCAGGAAAGAGTAATTTTGCTGCCTTTTCGGGTTACAGCCGAACCTGCGCCACTAAATAACTACTCGCTCGAGGCGACAAACTTGAAAAACTTGAAGCTTGACAAAATTGTGAATTTTTTCGATTGACGCTGCACCAGTTGAGAGGACCTTCAGTTATATTTATTTTTTTATTATGGTGCAATAATTCACAATCTAGCATCAGGGCAAGATCGTTGTTTAAACCAGGGGTTCCCAAACTTTTTTCGCCGCGGCACCCTTGTTGTGCTAAAAAAAAATTCGCGGCACCCCTCTTCAAATGTGTACGAAAACAAGAAAACACAATGCAAAATTTATGCTCCTTTAGCTTTAATGTGAAAATTGTTTTGATGATTTTATTATTTCCTTTAAGTTTATTGGGTGCTTTAACAATTTTACCCTGAAATCATTTGACGCTGAAAGCTTGCTGGTGTATTTGTTTTTAACCGCCTTCCCAAAAAGGAGAAGGTTATCAATTCGTCGGAATATTTTATTTTTTTTATATATGCTACCACATAACTTTGGACCACGTTAACCGATTACTATAATTCTTTTTTTAAAGGAAAGGAAAGGGTACCTCACAAGTGGTCCCATTCTAATTTGGTTTAAATCCGATCATTGGATCATGAAAAAATTAACGATAATCTAAAATTTTTATATGGGAATTGAAGTCTGTTTTGTTTTTTGCTTAAAAATTACTTGCTTATGTAAACATTTGTTATAATGTGGTCTTACATAGAAATGTAAAAGTAAATGTCATTAGTATATTTAATGCAATCTTGCCAACAGCAGTGTTTTGTGGATATACTTGCCTCCAGAACTCTCTTGGCTCCTTTCGTAGTATTTAATATTCAAAGTGCTGTCTTCACTGATGTCCAGAAGGCTTTCAAAAGCTTAATTTGTTATCTCTAGGTTTGCTTTTCGGATCATATGAAAACGGGTTTGTTATCCAGCTGTAGACATCCTCAGAGTAACTGTTGGGAAAATATTCGACAATGGTTTTTTCTAAACCTTCCAAGTTAACGCTGGTAACGCGCGTTAAAGCTAAGAAAATAACTTTTACAACCAATTTCACGAAAGCAATTCAACTGAAAAATGATTTTAATTTTAATTGGAAATTGACAGAAATTAAAAAATCATTTTCCATTTAAATTGCTGGTGAAACCGGCTCTTATCAATATTCTTGGCGTTAACTTCGAAGTTACATACGTTTTTCTGATTTACTTTGTTTATTTATGGGGTTTTCATGCAAACTGCTAGAAACTCTAAAATATACATGTCACCAATAAAAAAAAATCTCATCGCAGCGTCATCCAATTCGGGTTTTAAATCTAGTGGCGGCATCTTCGTAGTCACCATGGAATACCGACAGATCATACAATGACTTCTCGTGGCGTTTTCTACCTCTTTCTTCCTCCTAGACATCCTCCTCCTTTCGTTTTTCAAACCACTGCAAATGTCCGCACACTTGCTCTATTTCAAACTATTTTTCTTTACAAATTTATCGATAGCTTTAAAAGTTTTGTCGCTAGTGGTGTAAGTCTCAAGTACTTCGCTCATCAAAAGTTCTTCTTCGATTTGCATTTCGAATGGGTACCTCACTAACACGAGAAGAAGATTAAGTCCCACTGCGTCGGTACTTTCGTCAAGTTGCAAACTTTTTAAATAAGCACCAATCTCAAATATACAACCTTCACAACGGTATACCCCAAGGCTCACCCCTTTCTGTGACTCTCTTCATAATAGCCTTCAACAAAGTGAGCTCCATAACCTCCTCTAATCCGCTTGTCGATCACTTCATATACGCAGATGACGTTTTAGTGTTTACTAAAATAATAGACCTGAACCAAGTCAAAAATGCATTCCTAAAAATTTTACATGATATTAATGTATGGTCTCAAAGTTCTGGCGCCAATATATCAGCTAGCAAATGCTCCACATTCCATATACATATGTCGAAAACACAATTACTCCTTCCCCTACATATCCTTTTCTAACATCCAAATTCCCCATTCTAACACTTTAAAAATATTAGGCATAATATTTGATAAGAATCTCACATACAAAGAACACTGTAAATCGGTTAGGTTAAGCTTATTCTCTAGACTAAACATTATAAAATTTTTATCCTCCAAACGTTGTTTGTGCCATACGAATTCACTTGTAAATATTACAAAGGCCTTGTTGTTATCAAAAATCGATTATGGACTACCGATATATGGATATTGCGCCAGGACTCATATTAAGCTACTCCATGCTCCATATCACATCGCAGCTAAAAGAAGTATTCGTGCGTTCCCAACATCGCCAACAAAAGTGACACTCGCAGAAGCCGGATTACCTGATATTTCCTCTAGAGCTACACGTAATACTATGATGCTAATTCCAAAGTTGTTTCACGCCAGAAACGAGTTATTGTTTGCACAAGTTAAGACGGCCATTGAAAAACCAATCGCAACTAACAAACCTTCCACCATAATGCGCTGTTTAAAACTAGCTAAAGAGCTCCATATCATAGCGACTCCATCATTGGTTGAAACAGCAATAGCTCCGACTTGTTCCTCGCTCATAACATCGCTTATCAAAGAAAACAAAGAAAATCCAAACACTTTACCAGCAACAGTGAATATAAACAACTAGACAATGAAGCCCTAGAGCCCTTCAAACATGATTGGGAGATTGTTTATACGGACGGATCCAAATCCAGCACCAGCACTACGTTTGCTGTGACAAATAAGTTTGGTGCCACCATTGCTGTATACTCCTTGCCGACGGCGCACACAGTGGCCGTGTAGTGTATTTAATGGCTATAAATCAAGGAGGTTGCGGAGCTTCATGAAATTTTGCACAAATTTATTTTAAATTTTTTAAGAATTTTAATTTTTTTTTTACAAAAATACGCCCACTTTTACGCCCACCTCCCATACAACTTAAATAGAAAATGTGGCATAACTTCCATGATTTTAAATATATCAACTCAATTTTCATAACACATTAAAACTATAATTGTAGAATGTGCTCCTGAAAATATGAACTTAATCCGCCCATTTTTACGCCCACCTCCCATACAAATGATATTTCAAAAATGCCATATCTTCTGTAAATTTGTAACTAGAATGTTTATTTTTCGCAAAAATGCATATAACATCTATTAAATGCTGTTTTGCAAATATGAAGAAAATCCGCCCACTGTAACACCCACCCCCCATACAACTCCAATACAAAAATTTTTACAGTTTCACTCTATTTCATTTATTAACAACTTTTTCACATCTTCGTGATAATCTAATTTTTTAAGCTTCAATTTCGTTCTAAATGAATTGATGTATGGGTCGGAGGATATCAACAAATGATGCATTACGTCTTCGTTAGTAGAAGAGCGCCCAGTCTTGCGCGAGTGATATAGCCTATAACGTCTATAATCTTTGTTCCTCGCTTCCTGCGCTTCTTCTGATAACATTCCTTTGAAAAATAAACCATATGTTAATTTAAAATGTATGAAACAAATTGTATATTTAACCTACCTATAGGTAGAATGGCCTCAGATACAATTTTGCTACCATGTATCAAAACTTTATGCACTGTGATGGGCATGTAGTACCATCCATACAAATCAATGTACAATTTTGCCGTGTCTATACAATATATTTGGAATTTCTCAGCGTCTATTGCCTGACTGCAAGTTATTGTGGATAATATAATTTTGAACCGATGAATCAGTTGCTCATTTACTCCTGTTATGTCAGCTGTAATTTGAGGGTTTTCAAAAAATCGTCGAGCTGTATTCCCATTGTTGCTGGAACCCATTCCTTGTTTAACCACATCAACATTTATTCCCAATACAAATTTAAGTCTTTTTTGAATTGTGGCCTTGGCTTGTTCTTTTATTTTTGTGGTTTCTTTATTTGTTCGCCATGCTGCGAAGCTTTTATTGTAAGCGATATGTAATATGCATTCCATAAATTTTATGCGCGCATGCAGAGGTGAAATACCAAATTTTAAAGCCTCTCCCGAATTTGCTCTGATTGCCAATTCGTCTAAATTGTGCATCTCCGTTGGCTTAGCACCACATATGAAGCACACGGACATAGAAGAGCTGCCAGTTAAAGTTGTTGCCACTTTACCATCTATCATAGTCAATGAAAGCTTATGAGTAATAAAGAATTTCTTATTATGAACTTCAATAATTGAATTTGTTAAATTATTTATTTCATGGTTTACTCGGTTAACTTCTTCATTTATTACGCTTGCTGTCTCCTTAACAAATTCAAATTTTAACGGCCTGCAATGTTTCGTTGATGATGGCTCTAAATTTTTCCACAAAACTTTTGACTCATCGTTCCGTTCAGTCATTACCAATGGCACAAGTGACGTCAAGAACATACTTTTGTCTGAAAAAGTCTCATTCGCAAATTTTTGGTGATACTCTGAATGTCCTGATGAGCCATCACATCCCCATTTACTCATGAGTTGCATATATTTTGGAAATGATGCTACTTCATTTTCGGATTTTGACTTCATCAGTCTAGCTGCCGTGTGATCCAAAAGCTCCTGCAAACTAACTTTGCTTAAATTCTCCTCTACTTTTACGTTTGCTGGATAACACGATTTTTTTGCTGCCAAAACCTTTTTGTAGCTTGGATATATATTACAACCAATATCTTTTGCTGATCTTCGCAGTACTTCATACTGGTGTATTGTCAATGAAGCATCAACAATGAGACTAAGTGCTTTTTCAGGGCTAAAACATTTTTGGACTTCATTTTTGTTTTCAATTTTTTTGGCAGCAGATAATATGATTGCTTCAGAGTTGTCTTCACAAAATGAAGTCAGCTTTTTCCTTTTCGTTCTGGCATTGCTCTCCTCAAAGGTTTTCGTTGGACGTCCACGTTTACCAGGAGTAGGCTGGGTTTGCTCTTCTTCATCCACTGTATCATCCACTACTTCATCAGTCAACGTATAAGAATGTGTTAGCCATTCTTCATTGTCATTAAAAAATCTTGATGAAGTACGCTGACTCTTGCTCCACTTCTTTAAAAATTGAGGCATAAATGTTTGTTTCAAAAACCGTCTGAACTTTTCTTGATTTTTCTCAGACACGATTTTATAATTCACGAAAACTTTACCAATTATAAGATCAATATCTTTTTTACATTTAAAAACAATTTCCGAAAGCGTCCTGAAAGATATTTTTGACTTTTCCATTGTTTTTAATAAATTTGCTTTAATTGCTTAATAAACACTCACTTATCACTTTACCACTCTCAAATATAATGTAAATATAATGTAATGTTCGAACTTTTTTTATCGGTGTTTGTTTTGATTATAGGCCCCAAATGTCAAACTGTTTCATCGTTTGCTTTCATTTGTTTTCTTCTATATGAAAATTACCAACAAGTTGTTGTAAAAATCGCCTCTGTTTTACAACAACACGCCCTGCGGCCACTGTATTAATACACTATGGTACCGATATTGCTTTGATAGAAATTATTATTATATTAGAGTAACGAAGTGCAGAGGGCAATGACTTATTGTGTGTTAGCATCATTTAGAGACTTTAAAACAAACGTTTTGTTGTTATTATAACCGTACACATTATTTTACATTTAATGTTGTTTATAATATGTAGCAAATAAACGAGTAGCAAAGAAAGAAAGAATGCGCACTTGTTTTTGCACGCGTAAAATAACGCATAACGCATATTTTTTACTGTAATTTTTTGGGCTTTCATTGTTTTTTCGGCGGCAGGCAAATTGGGGCGGTTTTTTTTTTTAGTCTGTTAGCTGAGACTCTCAGCTTTAATTTGGTATAGGACTCCATGTGTCGCACTGCTTCGCACACAACTAAAAGTCTAACGGAAAATCATAAATGTTTATTTTTTTTGGCTCAAAATATATTGTCAAAGGAAATTTTTTTTTCAAATTTTTCAATTTTTTTTTTTTATTTACATAATGCTTAATGTCTATTTTAAGTGAAAAAATACTTATAAGGTACATTCGGTGTATAGTTTATAAGTATCAAGCTTTTGAATATGACATAGAAAACTATCACATTTGAGACTTGTTCACATACTTCAACTTTGAGGTGCTCGGGACAGAAAACCTATGGAGATATTTGCATGAAATTTTCCACACATGACCTTTAGATACTTTTTAACCATCTGTGCAAAAATAATCAAAATCGGAGAGCAGGTCCAAATTGATTTATCGCCGCAGTGGACACAGTGTGAGCCGCTGCTCTACTTGAAGCAGTACTTTTTGCCTCTCATAATGGAAGGAAAACTTATTTGTAGCGACTGTAAATCCGCCATCGAAGCTGTTTTCAACCAATCAAACGACACACCAATGATCATGAAAATTCGCAACATCCTACTTCAGTACACCAATCAAATCAAAATAATGTGGGTGCCTGCCCACATAGGTATACACGGTAATGAAATGGCGGACAAAAGAGCAAAAGAAGCCGGTAGAGAGCCTCTGCATATGGCTGACTATTTCACCGAAAAAGATATACGGACACTGGTAAATAGATATCTAAAAGATATATTTTCAAGTGAATGGAACAGTTTTAACCATTACTATAAAGGCCATAACCCTAGTAGCGAGAAACCTACTTACCATATAAGCTCCTCCTCTAGGAAAAGATCGATATTCGTGCGTCTCAGGATTGGGCACACACTCGAAACCCACGTTCACCTCTTGAATGGCGCTTCCCGTCCAAATTGCTTGCACTGTGGATCTTCTGATTTCAACGTTATTCACCTCCTCGACCACTGCCCAAATCTACAACAAATTAGAACTTCGATATTTGATAACAACAAACCATCTGATTATCTTGCACAAACGGTAGACCGTCATATTGAACAAATTGCAAAATTTGTGACACTAGCTAAAATTAATGTATAACCATCCAAACATTAAAAAGAAAATCACAAAACTTATGTAGATTTAAGACC
>NW_016158640.1:114183-118737 GCF_001687245.7 Rhagoletis zephyria
CGAAAGTGCCAAGGCCATTCTGGACATGAATGGGTCACCCAGCACGCCAAGGAACATTTTACGAACACTAGCTTAGACGATAATTAGTGTAAGTTTTTATTGTTTGTGAAAACATGGAGTATAACTACTAAAATAATTTCCAGGATTCAACAACCGCGAGAAAACGTCAAAGGAATAAGTGCTTATGGAAACAAAATATAAGGAAAAGGCTGCGGGAAAGTGGAGAACCTTATCCAGATAGGAAGGGAAAACAAAGAGGTGGAAGAAAGCTGGGTTCACCATGTGTAGATAAGTGCCTATACCAGTGAAATTCAAATTTAACAGGGAATGACCGCACGAACTCCTTCACGAATTTTCGATACAAATTCCGAGTTCACTAGCATTAGTACAAATTATAAAAAATGTAAAATATCCCAAAACCCATTTGAAAATTCTTCAAATGGCTCCTGAGGATTTCAAAAACTTTTCACAAAAAGCTGGATTTTTGAACTTTAACCTTGTGACTTTTTCGAAAGTAAAATATTTAGAGTACAACTAAAATAATTTATGGAATATTGGATATAAAGCGAGTCACGAGGAAATTGATATTAATTCTCCATGTATTATAAAACATTCCCGTGGGCGTTTCGTAAACGTAACCCCAAACAATTTATTTCAGCAAACAATGCTTGTTTTATGTAAGCCGAAAATGAACAAAAATAAAATTAAAGACCTAACTGAAATGGTACCTTACCTCGAATGTGAGTAAATAAAATATGTATGCCTATAACTTTATTTTTTTATTTTTTATTTATTTAAAAGAGAAACAATTATAAATAATTATTCCACTTACAAACTAAAGCACTGGCTACCAGGGCCTTCGGCTTAAATAAAAAAAGGAAAATTCATTTATATTAATTGTGAGTAAAGATGGAGATTAAAGTTAAAAAGGGAATATTAATCATAATAATTCAGAGAACTAACAGTATTTACAAATGAATATTGTAACTGAAGCACATATTAAGTGCAGTTTTTGTTCATTTTCGGCTTACATAAAACAAGCATTGTTTGCTGAAATAAATTGTTTGGGGTTACGTTTACGAAACGCCCACGGGAATGTTTTATAATACATGGAGAATTAATATCAATTTCCTCGTGACTCGCTTTATATCCAATATTCCATAAATTATTTTAGTTGTACTCTAAATATTTTACTTTCGAAAAAGTCACAAGGTTAAAGTTCAAAAATCCAGCTTTTTGTGAAAAGTTTTTGAAATCCTCAGGAGCCATTTGAAGAATTTTCAAATGGGTTTTGGGATATTTTACATTTTTTATAATTTGTACTAATGCTAGTGAACTCGGAATTTGTATCGAAAATTCGTGAAGGAGTTCGTGCGGTCATTCCCTGTTAAATTTGAATTCCACTGGTATAGGCACTTATCTACACATGGTGAACCCAGCTTTCTTCCACCTCTTTGTTTTCCCTTCCTATCTGGATAAGGTTTTCCACTTTCCCGCAGCCTTTTCCTTATATTTTGTTTCCATAAGCACTTATTCCTTTGACGTTTTCTCGCGGTTGTTGAATCCTGGAAATTATTTTAGTAGTTATACTCCATGTTTTCACAAACAATAAAAACTTACACTAATTATCGTCTAAGCTAGTGTTCGTAAAATGTTCCTTGGCGTGCTGGGTGACCCATTCATGTCCAGAATGGCCTTGGCACTTTCGTAAAATTTTTAAGTTCGCCGATGGTGCATATACATATGTATGTATGTACATACATACAAACACCAATTAATTTCATTTAAAGAAATGGCGTGTCGTCCATTTCTGCTGTAGCGTAGGTAGTGCATAGGCCGACATCTACCTCTCAACCTACGAGGTTGGTGTCTAGACTTTTCTTTATAGGAACTTTGTAAAGCAAAGATTATATAGCTGTCTGGACACACAACATTGCAAGTGACTGGACACACAACATTGCTAGTGTCTGGACACACAACATTGCAAGTTGATAAAAGAGTTGTAATAAAATACATTTATTTTAGAAATGTTTATTTTACAAGTAAAAAGAGAAAAACTATGAACTAGATTCATTATATGCACAATTTGTAATTTGAATTTTTTACTATTTTCTCTTTTCGTGTTTTTAACTCACAAAACTTCTCTCTCTATAGTTGTAGTAACATTGAACCACAAGATACATTTTGAAGTTTTCTGAAGCATTTTCATTCGATTTTCGCGAAGAAAAGTCTTGAATGTACTAAACGTACGCTCGGCGTTAGTTGATGCAAGTGGCGCCCAATTTAAATATGGAACGTTTAAAACTTTCATATTATCAGGAATAAAGGCTTTTAGAAAGGTAGAAAAGGCAAAAAAGCCAATATTTATAAAAAGCCAAAAAAGGCAACATTAAATGTGTATATATAGAATCAGGGAAAGCTAAATCGTGGACATTCTTAATCGAATATACATACTCTATTGGGTGGTTCACAAGGTGTCGTAAGTGTCGTATTGTCGTATGTCGTAGAGTTTTTAACGGCTAAATAAATGTTTAGAGGACTTGAAATCACCACCAACTATTTTTTAGCGGTGTGAAATTTCATAATAAAACTTTTATGTTAGCTTGCGAATTCCTTAAATATAGTTTTAGCCGTTTAAAGTTTATGACATACAACAGTACGACAGTATACAACACCTTGTGAACTCCCTATATGTCTTTAGCAGAAAAAAGGCAAATTCCATAAAATCCGTTCCCTGCTTATAAGCAACCTAGAAACAATTTTAGATTCCCCAGCGAAAGCGAAGGCTCGGATGTAGAATCTGGAGATTTTAAAAATGTGAAATTAAAGCTCGAGCTGATCTCAGTTAAAATACTCTCGATTGATGGAAAACTAAACTAAAATACAACAAATTGACAGATCTGTTCGGTGCAGCCGGCCTTATATACGAGCCTTTAATAAATCACCTCACGGGAGAAAAGGCAGCAAAATTATTTTTATTTTTTTAATATAATATGCCCCTTTTGAACTTTGACTACTAGAATTACAGTCTGTACAGGTTAAGCACTCGTTCAATGTTCTAATAATTTACAAAATTTCTAAGTAATAAAAACGATGACTTAAGTTGATTATAGCTTTTTTAATGTTATTCCTAACATTCGCATTCGTACATTCGTATTCCTTAAATTCGCATTGGCATTCGCGAATGTGAAAAATATAACATTCAAAACGTCCCTAGTATGTACATACTCCAAAATCATTTACTGATAACCAGGGAACGGATTTTATGCAAATTGACTTTTTTTCTGCTAAGGAGAAAGAGTATATTCGATTAAGAATATCCACGATTTAGCTTTCCCCGATTCCATATATACACATTTGATGTTGCCTTTTTTTGCCTTTTTTAAGATATTTGCCTTTAAAAAAGTGATTATGGCATTTACAATTTTTTTTTTATGATTAAAAAATATACACATGCCCATGCGGCTTATAGAAGCGCAGGGACCTCTTGCCAAATTGGTGTTGGAAAAATTCAAAGCCGTTTTCTCAGCTAACGTAGGCTTGGAGACAATAAGGGGTGTGGATAAAATTGTAAAGGGCCACCACGCAAAAGCATTGCGCAACCCGAGACTTGTAAAGTCAATATTGTGGAAACTACTACAGGATAAAATTGCGCAAACCTTATTTTGGAGAAACGTTGCTCAAGTAAATATGTGCAAGAAATATGAATGTGCATTGTATATTTTGATAGCTTCAGATTTAAAACGCAAAACAAAGTATTAAAAAATAATAATTTTTTCTACGCTCTTATCCATACCTTACAGCACGATACCAAAATCAAAACTAGACTAAACATTTCGCAGTTGTCGCTATACGCAAGTCCGATATTGCACAATGTTTTTGTGTGGTTTAGAGCGGTTAACAGCGGCGCGTGCAAAGAAATTCCGGGTTGTTTTTCCCTTATAAGAGNCTACGCTCTTATCCATACCTTACAGCACGATACCAAAATCAAAACTAGACTAAACATTTCGCAGTTGTCGCTATACGCAAGTCCGATATTGCACAATGTTTTTGTGTGGTTTAGAGNGCGGCTTATAGAAGCGCAGGGACCTCTTGCCAAATTGGTGTTGGAAAAATTCAAAGCCGTTTTCTCAGCTAACGTAGGCTTGGAGACAATAAGGGGTGTGGATAAAATTGTAAAGGGCCACCACGCAAAAGCATTGCGCAACCCGAGACTTGTAAAGTCAATATTGTGGAAACTACTACAGAATAAAATTGCGCAAACCTTATTTTGGAGAAACGTTGCTCAAGTAAATATGTGCAAGAAATATGAATGTGCATTGTATATTTTGATAGCTTCAGATTTAAAACGCAAAACAAAGTATTAAAAAATAATAATTTTTTCTACGCTCTTATCCATACCTTACAGCACGATACCAAAATCAAAACTAGACTAAACATTTCGCAGTTGTCGCTATACGCAAGTCCGATATTGCACAATGTTTTTGTGTGGTTTAGAGGCCCTATAACAGCGGCGCGTGCAAAGAAATTCCGGGTTGTTTTTCCCTTATAAGA
>NW_016158641.1:0-28309 GCF_001687245.7 Rhagoletis zephyria
CTGCACACACACAAGCTTGCAAATAATAATTACAATGACTTTCTTTTATGTACATTACTTATTCTCGGACATATGTATGTATGTATATACGTACATATTTTATATTTACAATATGCCAGCGGCCTGAGAGTGGACTTTGATGTGACAGCAATTGATAAAACAAAACAATTCAATGCAACACCGAAGTTTAACACGACTGCTGATTGATATCGAAAATTCCTTGGAATTTCAAATATGTGCAAATACATATGTAAGTGTGTATGTATGTATGTACGTACATATCTTTATCTAGACAGGAGGAAATGCGAGTGAAGTAGGTAGAAGTGCTTGATTTACGTAAGCCACCTGCGGCTAGCGAAAAGTAAGCGAAATAGCTTTTAATCGAACAGCTGTGCAGAAGTTGATCCATAAATAAAATATCGAATATTAGATTATACAGTTACATGCATCGATCTAATGAATTTCTGGGACTTTATTTATATGAATTGGACGTGACATTAATGGCAAGTAAATTTTTAATGGCAAAACGACAAAGTTAAAAATACACTACTGTTTAATTTTTAGTTTAACCACTAAGTGAAGAGTATAACGGATATATTTTTCCCGCGAGTAGTTCGAATACCACAACTTGCAGTTGAATACGAACTTGAAGAAAACCTTTTGTTAAATGATTTGAAAAGTTATAAAAAAAATTTAAAAATCCTGCAACTTATGTAGGCTACCATAAGGCCTACTAGCAGCGTCGAGAGTTGTTGTTTAGTCAGCTTTAGAAGCTCCTTTGACCGCGAAATTCCACCCAGACACTAATCCATTTATAAAAACATGATATGTATGTATGGAGGTATATACATATATGTATGTATTAAAAATATTTAATTCGATTTTTTTATCGTTAAAAATATGGAAAAACACGATGCATCCAATGATATCGAAATTCCATTATTCCGCTTGGAAATTACGTGTTGCAATTACAACACATTGTATTAAATTCCGGAACAAACATTTCCTAGTAATTGCAGCAAATTTAAATACTTATCGTTGTAAACAACAAATGGAAACAGTAAAAATTCCCGACAATCTATAAATGGATGCGAAATTCTCTTGGAAATCAAGCGCTAAATCGGAAAGTGTGTGCATTGGCGAATTGATGTTTGAAAATAAACAGAGTAAATACGTTCAGCTTTTGCAGTTTGTCGGCGCAAAACCAATTTCGTCATCATTCCAAAATCAGGCGGCAAACGTCATTGCTTATGTCAAAACAATTGCAATAAAACTTACAACAATAATAACGAACGTTTATTACTCAGCCAGCAACAACAACTGCCCCAACAACTGCATCATCATCACTCAACCAGCCCGCCCGAAAAGGCAAAGCGAAATCATTTTCACAACGAAAACAAACAGACGCCCAACAATGAATGGGACTGCATCAAGAATAACCACAGCAACAGTACACGTTAGCAATAACTGCAGCGCAGCGCGGCTGCATCATCAATAAACGCCGTTGGGCAGTCAGGCAGCAGGCCCCTCATCGAGGCGCAAATATCGTAAACAACTGCATCACCATTGCAATAACAGCAACAACAATAACAACACCGAAAGCGACAACGCCAGCGCCAAAAATGAAAACAACGCAAANAAATACATAGTGCAGCCCGTGTAATTATGTATGTACATACATAAATACTTAGAAAATATTTTTATTTTTCAGCTTTTGCAGTTTGTCGGCGCAAAACCAATTTCGTCATCATTCCAAAATCAGGCGGCAAACGTCATTGCTTATGTCAAAACAATTGCAATAAAACTTACAACAACAATAACGAACGTTTATTACTCAGCCAGCAACAACAACTGCGCCAACAACTGCATCATCATCACTCAACCAGCCCGCCCGAAAAGGCAAAGCGAAATCGTTTTCACAACGAAAACAAACAGACGGCCCAACAATGAATGGGACTGCATCAAGAATAACCACAGCAACGGTACACGTTAGCAATAACTGCAGCGCAGCGCGGCTGCATCATCAATAAACGCCGTTGGGCAGTCAGGCAGCAGTCGACAGCAGGCCCCCTCATCGAGGCGCAAATATCGTAAACAACTGCATCACCATTGCAGCAACAACAACAACACCGAAAGCGACAACGCCAGCGCCAAAAATGAAAACAACGCAAATATTTTTTTGTAACGTCATCGGCATCGCTAACAAAGCAATAACAACAATGGCCTGCGTCATCGCCAACGTCGCCAATTTGCGTTTTTAGAAAACAACATCCCCCCCCTTCCCCACGCTCTGCAAACGCACACACACACACACACACACACACACACACACACACACACACACACACACACACACACACACACACACAACCATTTGCATTCTTTCAGTAGGCGCAAATCACTTAAAACACATTGCAACAATTATTGCTCGCTGCTGTTGTTGTTGTGGTTGTTGCTTCATTTTGTTATCTATCTTCAATTGATTCGGTGACTGCTGGTGCTCACCGCAATTGTTGTTGTTGTTTTCTGTCTGGTGAACCTTATCTCATCTAGCGCTCAGCACTCAGCGCTCAGCGCTCGTTGCTCTTTCCACCATTGCATTCTTTGCCGATTCTTTTCGTACGATTTTAGCGCTGAGCGCATCTGTTGTTTTTCTGCCTCCCAGATTTTTGTTTTGGTATCGTTGGTATTTTCGCTCAATTAAGATATGTTGTAATTGTTAATTGTTTTTACNTTGTTTTCTGTCTGGTGAACCTTATCTCATCTAGCGCTCAGCACTCAGCGCTCAGCGCTCGTTGCTCTTTCCACCATTGCATTCTTTGCCGATTCTTTTCGTACGATTTTAGCGCTGAGCGCATCTGTTGTTTTTCTGCCTCCCAGATTTTTGTTTTGGTATCGTTGGTATTTTCGCTCAATTAAGATATGTTGTAATTGTTAATTGTTTTTACAAATTCGGTTGTTTATGTCCTCGTATAATATGTATGTATGTATTCGTAGTAAATTTGTTTGATCTCACAGTTTGCTGGGCGCTCTGCGCTGGACGTCTGCGTTTGTCGCTCTCCTATCGGCTTTGATCGCGTCACGAAATTCTTTTTTTTGTCGGTAAGGAATGAGGCGAAACCGAACTGTAAACTCGTATGTAAAATGCGTCCAAATCCCAGATCAAAATTAAAATATGTATAGGATATTATATATATCAAAAATGCATGTGAAAAAGTAAAGTCGGAATTTTAATGCTCTCACCCCCTAAAATGGTTCTATATCGGAAAAAATTAAACTAATTTTGTTTTTCGAATCAAAATTTTTTTAGAGGTCTCTCAAAGCGCTCAAAGTCTCACCCCCTACTTAAACATTATTTTTCCATGTATTTTATATGAAAAAAAAACATATTTTTCGTGGAAATGGTATAGAATTCTTGAAAATCAATATTTTTCCGTCAGAAAACTGAGCTTCTCTTCAGGATACTTTCAATAAAAATACCCAAGTGTTTATCTTACCAATTTTTAATAACAGCTTTTTTTTATGGACCCTCATTGCATTTTTTGGGGTTTTTAGGGTTCCTATAAAAAATATTTTATATTAAAAAATGGGTAAATAAACATTCGGGTATTATTATTGCAAATTTCCTGTAGAACACAAAGTCTTATTTCTGTGTCGGTGACAAAAATTTTTTTACTGAAACATTTTTTTTCCTTTTTCATATATTTTTCCGTAGGAAATACAGAGACAAGAATTTGTCACTGATAGAGCCGTGAATCAAGAACGTATCAACAAATGCAATCTCAGGAAAAAAAATGGAACACAGAGAAACAGTGAATTATTTTTCCAAGAAAACAATTTGCCGGGTGACAGATGGTGTGTAAATGCAACATTAAGGGCCGGATTCACAGTGCTTAGTTAAACGTTTGTTAACTTAACCACCAACACGAGTTTAACTATGAATTTATATTCAGAGTTACAGAGTTAACTATGGAAATACATATCGTCTGAAAATATACAAATTCTATATATCAATACTTTTCTATTCAAATTTGAAATTCGTTCCACAAAAAAAAATNATAAATACATATCGTCTGAAAATATACAAATTCTAAATATCAATACTTTTCTATTCAAATTTGAAATTCGTTCCACAAAAAAAAATTCAATTTCACAAGAGTTTAACTGTAAGCGCATGCTGGTTTAAACTCTTGTTAACCGAGCGTTGTGAATATGAAAATCAATAGTTAAACTCTTATCAGTGGTCAACTACGCACTGTGAATTTGGCCCTAAGGAAATTTAAAAATTCAGGGCGAATAAAATAGCAGAAGAGAAAAGGAATTTTAAGAGCAATCCTGGGCTCAAGTGTAGGCTCAGCGGGGTAGTGATTTTAGAATTTATGGCAGCAATCTCTCCAATTGCGACACTCTCTTACTTTTGTAGGTATGCACATATGTATGTATGATCAGCGGGAATGCTCTCTTCGATACATTTGCGTTCTTTTCTGCTATGCTGATCCTCATGTATATATGAACTCGTATATATATATATATATCTATATATATATATATATAGCTACGCATAGCAGAGCATCAACGTCGCTGCCACCGCTATCATTTCAGCTCTTAGTATTTATGCATACATACGTACCCTGCAGGGAAACCGCGGACTAGTGAATAAAATTTCTAGTTCCGTGCAAGATCTTTATCGCCAAAAACGAACCAGGCCGATAGTAACAAGATCCCCACCAGTCCAAGTTGAGCGAACTGTGGTACTATTAAACACAATTTTATTTCACTTTTTCCATTAGAAATCAATATCTAAGGTGATAAATTTAGAACTGGTTCGGAATTATACAGAAAGGGATGCAGCGGGGCCTGTTTACTTTACATAGATATGTGTTTGACAGCTTTTTCGTTCAAATGCACCGTCATTCTGCACTTCGCAGATGCTTTTTCAAAGTTTGGTAATGCAATTGAAAAAAACATTTCTTTGAAAATAATTTAAAATCGCACACGCGGATGAACCGAAAAATTTAAAAATTATGATCCTTTTATCTTCCGTCTGTCTATTTTAGGACTGTTTCGAAACTACATAATTTAGAACTAGTTCGAAACTATCGAAAAAGGGATGCAGCGGGGGGCAATTGACACTTCCTATGACATCGCCATGTTAAATTCGCCTGTTGTTTGCAATGCAAAAGAAATTTATCGCGAACGAGTACTGGGTCTAATTGTATCAGAAGCGCACCAGTTCAGAACTAGAGATTTTCCGCAGAGGGTATATACTTGCCTGCATACATACATATGCCTGCGGGAAATTGCTAGAGTATGTGTGCACGCGCTCACTTTATGTTTTTATTTTTTGTTAGTTTTTTCCCCTGCATTTCGGTGTAGTAGATTCTCGTAGCTGCGTGATTACTTGAAGTGTTTTTCATTCATGATTTGTCCAACCGCACAACGATGCCGCGAGGCGCATTATCGCGTGCGCATTCGAACGCGTCGTGGACGTAAGCGTCATCAGCCGTTGAACGCGGCGTTCATAATCGCGCGCCTGATCAGTCAGTCCGCCTGCCAGACAATTTATTCAAACACTCATAGCGGTGCGCGCTCACGCTCCCTAGATACACAGATCGCTCATTGACGCGCTTACTCTCCAACTCACGCGCTCACCTCTTGTGTAGCATAAATATGGACAGACAAGGATATACATATATAGTATGTAGGTAAATACATGCATATGTATGAATAACACAGAGACGACAATGACGTTGGCAGTACCGGCGGCAACGGTGAGTTGGTGGCTTCCCATGATATACCTATTCGGCGGTTGCGTACGCGCGCCGCTGCGCCTCCATCTGTCTGCCTGTGAGTGACTTCGCAGTTGATTTTGTTCTTCTCTGTGTTATGTATTACATACGTACGTACTCATACCCGCGCTGATCAGGCGCTCGCTGCTAGAGCGCTTGTACGCTTACACGCTGGTACGGTAGTACGATACGGCAATCGCCACTTCATTCGTTCAGTCGTTGATCGGTGCACGCGATCGGTGGTCGTTAAGTCGCTCATTTGTTTATGGGACCACACTGGTACCACCTCGCTGGTTTATTTGCTTTTCGTAAATGCCTTCGTAGTTCAGTGCGCATTTTCCATGCCGCGCTACCGCATGCTATTTGTGTTATTCGTGAACGCTTTATTTGTTACCGAAGACAACCTGCACATTAATTTACGATTCATTCGAAAAATTCTGCGCACAACGCAATTCAAAGTGCGGCGATCAGCTAATGCGTTCACATGCGCGCTTCTTGCTGCCGTAGTCGATAGCGCGCGTTCGGTGCCACTCGTATTTGCTTGTGGATCGGCGGAAATCAACTAAAAAAAAAAAAAAAAAAAAAAAGAAAAANAAAAAAACAACAAGTAAAACTACAGTGGACAAAGTGAATAAGGGAACAAATATAGATGAAAACAAACAAGCCACAACAAACAATTTGACGTGGTAAATAAACAACAACAACAAACAAACAAACAAAAACACGAATGAAGCAACCGCTGCGCCAGCAACTATGTGCATACATATGTATATCATATCAACAGATGCGACATAAAGTTTATTCTGAGCGACTTTTGAAAAGTTTGCAAGCCACCGCGTGGTCTTGTATAAGAAACCAGTGTTCGAATAGATTATCTAATTCAATTTGTTAGTCCTAACCATCGCGCGCTCGGTGTACCGCAAGCACAAAACTCGCACAAAAAATCGACAAGTACACGTACCGCGATCACAGCGCTACCGGAAGTCGCGGTCGCGCGACAACGCGATACCCCATCTACCCGTTCGAGCGTCCAACCGCTGCGCACTGACAGCAGCGCTCAGCGCCGCTCCGTACACCGTCGGTCAAAGCAAGCAAAGGCTCTATGGGTCGTTCACGCGGACGGACCGACCGTTGGCCATGTGATAATAAGCTGAAAATGTATTTGCGCCCATCAACCGCATTTTTATGCGCTCGTGTGTGTACCTAAATATGTACGTGCATCTGTATGTGCAGTATGTGCGTGTGCGTGTGGAAAATTTACGCGCGTGAAAATTGTTGCATCAACAAATTAATTAATAAACTGAAAATTGTTTTCATTCGTTTGTCACTTTGCATGTGTATGCAAATTTATTTGCACAATGTGTTTTTGTGTGTAAATTCCGCTCGTAATTTCTTGCAAATCATCCAAATAAGTGCGAAGTTTTGTAAGCGTAAAAATATTTACATAAATGCAAATTGCGCCACTTGTTAAAGTGAATGCGAAGAATCAGTGGAGCTCAGTGCATTTGTTGAAATGTGCACCCATGTGCGTGTGTGTGTGCCTGTGTGCTGCCATACCAAAAAGCAAAAACCAGGCAACGGAATTCTGAGAAGCCTTCTATAGAAATGTATAATTAAAATTATGAAGAAATTAAATAAACCGCAGAAAAGATATGTATGTATGTACGTATAAATTAAATGGAAAGTGAATAAGTGTTTGCTGATTGCATTTTAATTACAAAACAAACAACAAAAAAAAAACACGGAAAAAATACAAAATTTATTAATTTCATATCCGACTATGAACTATATAGCGAAATTGCCACAACGGATAATGCAAAACGGAATTGGAGAAACATCACAAATTCAAAACAAGGTAATGGCCGACGAGCGCCACGAAATTGAAACGCTGTTACTGAGCTTGCGTTGCAGCGACGGCCCAACCGCCTCAACGTAGTTCCGCTAAATTCTTGAAATTTTGTACATTCATAACAGCATGTATCCACTCATGTTATANCACGGAAAAAATACAAAATTTATTAATTTCATATCCGACTATGAACTATATAGCGAAATTGCCACAACGGATAATGCAAAACGGAATTGGAGAAACATCACAAATTCAAAACAAGGTAATGGCCGACGAGCGCCACGAAATTGAAACGCTGTTACTGAGCTTGCGTTGCAGCGACGGCCCAACCGCCTCAACGTAGTTCCGCTAAATTCTTGAAATTTTGTACATTCATAACAGCATGTATCCACTCATGTTATATGTATGTATGTACTACATACATACATATGTTGAAGTGTGTGTGTGTCACATTTTTCATATCCGCCACTGGCAGTGAGTGAGTCATTTCCGCGCGGCAGTGCTATTTGTGCTGCTTTGTCGTCATCTGTTTTGTGTGCTATAAACTATTTAGTGTTGGTAATCCAATGATGAATTCTCAGAGCGCTGATTCATTGATTTGTTTACAAGTTTTGAAGTTTCTGAAATAGGCTGTGAGGTCATGAATGTCTTGTTATCAAGCGCGAACATTCTGTAGATCAGAGGTTCCAAAACTCGTAGTTTTCTCGTAGATCCCTTTCAAAATTTTTACTGGTTTCGTTGGACCCCCTGTGATGCTCATTTCTAACAGATTCTCAAAGTTCATCAAAAAATTTGAACACTAAATCTAACGATGTAATTTTGCATCGCGGATGAGTTCCAAAACCAAACTCGAAGTGGCAAAAATAAAAATAAAATATTTTCTTGTGTTCTATTTATTAAAATAATGTGTTTACACACTCGCAATTTTTAAAAGACAGAGCTCGTAAATCCATGAAAGAGCTATTTCGATCTGAGGAGTTATATATTTTTTCAGGGCACTAAATAAACTCCTCACATATTCGGCTTACGCATCAATTTGCATGTGAGTAATGTATTTGTCAAATAGTTTATTCGTGTTGATGGCATCATTTTTACTTTTGTCGCTTCGAGTTTTAAAGTGATGCGAAAATTATTCGTCACTCGCATTTTTAAAACGCAAACCTTGAAACAACAAAACTGGAAAGCTTTTTATGCCAAACTTCAAATTCATAAACTGACAAAAAAGAAAAGACCGAATCTAGATAAATCGATGATAAACNGTTGAAGTGTGTGTGTCACATTTTTCATATCCGCCACTGGCAGTGAGTGAGTCATTTCCGCGCGGCAGTGCTATTTGTGCTGCTTTGTCGTCATCTGTTTTGTGTGCTATAAACTATTTAGTGTTGGTAATCCAATGATGAATTCTCAGAGCGCTGATTCATTGATTTGTTTACAAGTTTTGAAGTTTCTGAATTAGGCTGTGAGGTCATGAATGTCTTGTTATCAAGCGCGAACATTCTGTAGATCAGAGGTTCCAAAACTCGTAGTTTTCTCGTAGATCCCTTTCAAAATTTTTACTGGTTTCGTTGGACCCCCTGTGATGCTCATTTCTAACAGATTCTCAAAGTTCATCAAAAAATTTGAACACTAAATCTAACGATGTAATTTTGCATCGCGGATGAGTTCCAAAACCAAACTCGAAGTGGCAAAAATAAAAATAAAATATTTTCTTGTGTTCTATTTATTAAAATAATGTGTTTACACACTCGCGAGTTTTAAAATACAGAGCTCGTGAATCCATGAAGGAACTATTTCGCTCTGAGGAGCTATATATTTTTTAAGGGCACTAAATAAACTCACATATTCGGCTGACGCATCAATTTGCATGTGAGTAATGTATTTGTCAAATAGTTTATTCGTGTTGATGGCATCATTTTTACTTTTATCGCTTCCAGTTTTAAAGTGATGCGAAGATTATTCGTCACTCGCATTTTTAAAACACAAACCTTGAAACATCAAAACTGGAAAGCTTTTTATGCCAAACTTCAAATTCATAAACTGACAAAAAAGAAAAGACCGAATCTAGATAAATCGATGATAAACAAACAAGCACGCAAGAAGCTCAAGAACTGTTCCTCTTCAAAGCAGGATGGGCAAATGAAGTTGTCATTTACGCCCATCACAGTCATGTGTTTGTGCCACGTGAAATGACCAGTCAGCAGTCCCGTCTTCTCAGTGAGATAGACTTTCTGAGATTGAAGGCAACATGAGTTTTGCCCAATTGTACCACTCCATGGCTCCCAGTCATTTCTGAGCGAAGTATCCACCCGGTTTCTGATGGTGGCTTCGATGGTCGAAGAGGGAGGGGGTCAGATGTCTCATCTCTAGGCACTCCCGAGTTGCCCCGCGCCCAGAATAAAGCAAGCTCGTTATCTTTACCAACAAGGCTGGCCAATGCAACTTGATTCTACTTGTAGACGCGTAAACTCCTTCCCCTCCACCTATTTTCCACCACGTAGTCTATGGGTTTGAGGATTGCACATACATATCTCAGTATGGAAGACCGAAGCATATTCCCCAAGAGAAAAAGTGAAGCTTATCCCCATTAACTTAGAAAAATACTGCAGATCCTGACCCTGTGTCAGTTTTGCGGGCTCAGTGCTGGAATTAAACCAGCATTCCCCCTCAGGGAACTCTCTCTCTCTCTCCAGAATCTCTTCAACAAAGGTAATGGTGGCGTACTATCCTGTAGCATTGAAAAGACACAAGTGCTCAAATATCTGCCGCCGGCAATTTCCCCATCGCCTCACTCAGTGTTATACCAACAACCGTTTGTTTTTAGTCTGCAGGTGGCACGAGTGACCGTAAGTTCAACAGTGCGTCAAGAGCACTATACACTACTCAAAAAATTTAAGTTAAATAAATACTTAGGCTATCAAGCAACCATTTTGGTTCTTTACTATCGAAACCAGATACATTTTCGTGGACCCCCAAATTTTATTTACGCCAACGTAGACCCCCCTGTCGAGTATCCCGTGGACCCCTGGGGGTACTCCTGGCCACTGTGGGAATCACTGCTGCAGATGTTTCTGTGGACTTAAGATCGGCGTGTTTTTTTGTTTTTTTTTGGAAGTTATCGTCTTTTGATAATGGCAGCTACATATTTTGTGCACAAACAGTATGTGAAGCCATTGAAATGGCAGACATTTCCCACGCAAATAGTATAACTTGTTGCATTAAAATCTGCTTAAGTACCTACTTAACAGTTTTTCTTAATAATAATAATAATAGATTGGCGCTTACACATATGTTAGTGTTTGGCCGAGCTTCTCCTCCGATTTGTGGCGTGCGCCTTGATGTTGTCACACAAAGCGGAGGGACCTACAGTTTTACGCCGACTCCGAACGGCGATTGTATTTTTATGAGAAGCTGTTTTTCATGGCAGAAATACACTCGGAGGTTTGCCATTNTTTTTGCGATGTTGCTTTGACCAGGGTTTGAACCCAGGCATTGTGGAGTGGAGCGCGCCCTGCTTACCACTACACCACAGCGGCCAACAGTTTTTCTTACTCATGGTTTAAGTCCCTAACTCTTTTTAAATACAAATGTAAATACCGGCAGAGTACATGTATTTTACGTATGTAAATGCTGCAGATGAGAGTGATATTTAAGACTACAGTATTTTATTGAACATTTTAGTCCCACATTTTCACCAACAATTCACGTTTACGATTTCAAGTGGCTCATTTTTCTGCTAACATTATGGTTTGGTAATCTTCAGAAGACATATCGTTGGTTGGCGCGCAATACCTCGTATATGCCAAATGCAATGCCACGTAGTACCTATGAGGTGGCTTAGAAAAAAATTAATTTTGGTTACCCTACTTCACAAATAATTATAGTAGAAGCTCATATTTCGTAAGTTTATTTAGCAGAACAATCAAACGTTTTGAAGAATAGTTGGTGGCAATTTCGAAGTGGGTGATTGTTCTACAGAAATCCGATATACGTAAGTAAGTACATAGACTTCTAGACTTATTTCAGACGAAATACCTTAAATATCTTATTAGGGTACCGCGCTGGTTCTGGGGTTTGATTTAACGGTGATGATTTGAGATTTGCCCCTGCACTACCGATGTTCATGACCTTAACATAATATTGGCAATCCATGTCAATGCAAGAATCGATATAATCAATGGTGCAGCACCACAGAGATTATCATTTCTTCTTCTCTCTCTTGAATTCGCTGAATGGTTTTACGTTGATTCAAATTTTCGTTCAGAAACCATAGAAGGTCTACAGTGGTGGTGGCGTTATGCTCCTACGAGCAAAATGGTCCATGATTACTAATCAAAATGGCATGTGTACTTGGTTGAGTAAAAATCATAGAATAAAAACCGCACGCGAACTTTTTCGACTAATGGCGATTTCTTTTCTAACCAAAAAATTTTGCTTTCTCAGTGCCCTCTGCGCATAAATACTAAGACTGAGGGCAATGAAAAGGCAATATTTCGGTGGAAAAGAAAATGCCATAAGCAAATATATATGTACATGTCTACATATACTAACTAGATACATATGTAGCACATAGTTCCGACTATATGATTCCAAATAAATATTTGCCAAATCAATTGAGATGCCATAATTTTGATTTCGATTACGATAACAAACAGAACAACAACAACTATATTTTCATCATATGAATCAGGCGAGTGGGCGAGGTTGATAATAAATTTGCTACATTGTTATTCAATAAACGGTAAACACATTCGTGCATATGAATGTCTAACCAAATTAAATTGAACAAATCTTTATGAACATTCCAGGGCTGGAACTACGACAAGCCTTAATAAGGGTAAATGATGTGAAAAGTTACAGTATAAAATAAAATTGCGTAGGTAGTAGAATTTTTATAAATCTCTCATTTATATAAACATATTTAGAAGTACATGCACACAGATCAGGTAATACGAAAATTTAGTGAACTCTTTTCCAAATAACTTAACAGCCTGTAAGTTTTAAAACGAACCCTATTTTTTTTTTTGAATATGCGATTTGTAGATAGTGAGTAAAGTAACATTTTTTTTTTTAAATCGTAGTAAATCTACTACGATCGTAGTAAAGTTCTTACCCTGGTACTCACAAATTACATACATACATTAGACCGTATCAGAAAAAAGTTCGCCGTACACTAAAATATTTTTGCAAGGTAATTTCACGAAAAAAAAAAAATCATCAAGGGGCCAATTCCCGTTATGTGAAAACGTGAAGTGAAAACATTCTTCATCACTTCACATAAAAATACGATTCTCTTTTCAAATGTAAAAAAAATTTATCTGTCAAAAAGTTTTCACTGTCAAAAATTTTTTATAACAAAGTGGCTGTGAAAAAGAAATGTTGGGCGTTTCTCTCAAAACCATCATCTTGTGATAAAGACATATACATACATATGTATATCGATGTTATTGTCCCGAGGATATTGTTTTATTTTTTTGCTCCAAAGTTCCTTGAACTCAAGTACACCGTTCTAGTACTTACCCTAGAAAGAAAAAAGTTGCATCAAAAAGTGAATTTCGTAAAAAATGTAACATACGGTAATTTTACGCAAAGGGTTCGGTATATTAAAAAAAAAATACATAAAAGTGATACAATGCGAGTGCTATTTGGAAGTTTTTCAACTGAAAAAGTCAACTGCGATTTGCAACGTGAGCCAGAAAGAGCTTTCCCTGGGAAATGAAGCGTCAAAAAAACAAACAAGCCTGAAAAAGTAATTACAATTGCATCCTTCTGTTCCAAAAATTGTTTGCGGTTGTGGAGGAATGTATGTTTGTAAGGTGTTCGTTTTATTTAAAAAATAATAAAAATAATTTGTTACGAAATAAAAAACCACAGGCTTATTATTTTTGAAACGTACAACTTAATTTTAATGTTCGGCGTCGGCTTCGGTGTTCCGCCGAATATTGAACAGTACCTAACATGATACAAAAAAGAAAGTAGTTTCAATAAACAAATTTTTGATTAAAGAGGAGATTTTTGACGATTGCTCAATTGTAAAAAAATCGAAGCGGCGTTACCCAATTTAAGTTTTTTGGTGGAGGGGATTTTATATCCTAAATTTTACATTTTTTACATTTACCTTTTAAAAATAATTAATATCTTGTCCTAAAAACGTTTTAATTTTACATTAAATTCTAAATATAACTACTTGTCAAAATATTTATTTTTTTTTTACAAAAAGATTCATATTTCCAACCGAATTTATTCATAAATTTATTCTGAAAATTTGAAATCTTTATTTTAAACTAACTTTTAATTATTTGACCACCCGTGTGTGTTAAACTTTTTTGGTTTGGGTTAAGCGTTTGGACACAATAACCCAAAATTAGTGTACAAATAATCGAGCCGTACCTCGCTTGCTTGTTCAAATTTCAATTCTAAGTACAGAATGTTTGTAAATAAACAAAAAATTAATAACAAAATTTGGAGGATTTTAGATTGTGGATACGGTAGCATGAAATGTCACAATCTACTTAATTGTCAGGTTGTTAATATGGCGACGAAAAAGTGACAATGGAACTACCTTCTTTTTTTGTATCATGGTACCAAAAATTCCAGCTTCGGTCGGATATTAGTAGNCAAGTTTGGGAGATATTGGTGTAGCGTTTATCGGGTTATACATATATATACACATAAGAGGGTGTGGCTACGCCCATTTTCCAAAAATTTATAATAATATTTTCCGTCTAAAAATCATTGTAAATATCAATTTTGAGTGAAGGAACTTTAGCAGTTACTAAAATATCGCAGTTTTCGTATTTCTGTAAATTGCCGTTATATGAGAGGTGGGCGTGGTTATTTTCCGATTTTCAATACCATCAGTCCTTAGCTCAATAGAAGTACCTGTACCAAGTTGCTCAATTTTTACTCGAGTTATCGCGCACACAGACGGACAGGCGAACAGACAGTCACAGCTTAATCGATTTCCCTTTCCATTCTGATCATTTATCTATATCTATGTATCTTAATTCAGCCGTTATGTGAACAAGTTATAATATCCTTGTGCACGAGTGAGTTCGAGTATAAAAATTTTTCATCGAAAAATATAAATAGTGGGCTGCTAGGTTCGGCAAAAAAGAATTTCGAAATTTAGAATCTGTGGTGTACTGCGAACATTTTTGTTTGCTTGCAAGGTGGTGCGCTCTAATGCATGTACATGTTTATTTATTAAATGAACATTCATGTGCACATGCATGTCTTGTTTTGATACTTTGACTAATACAATAACATATCTATGTATGTATGTATGTAGGCAGTATACATTGTACATATAACGATTTTTTTCCGCATTTAATAGGTATTTGCGTTTATTTTTACAACTTACTGCTGTTGTTGCTGTTTTTTTTTTTGTTGTCGCACCTCAAGCGCATTATGTATGATTTGTGCTTGTAATCTCGGGTTGTATAATTACCTTTAGTGCTCTAATTACAAATTGCGTAGTAAATAGTCTACTCATACTAAACGTTTATATGTACTATGTTATTACTTATACATACATACACATTTTTTGTCGTTGTTGTTGTTTCTTCAAATGTTTATATCACATAGTTGTTTTTCTTATTAGTACATATGTCCGTACACTTAGACACATGTATACATACATACTCTATGTGGAGAGCTTCCTGATTGGACATGCTACCAGCCCCTTCCTCCGCTCCGCATTCGCCCTCAACACTAACACCCCCGTCCACCCGTCCGCCAACCTCACTGCTGCCTACTTACTAAGCCTATTAACTGCTCTTTGATTTTCGAGCTGCTTACATGGTTAAAGACAACAACAACAACAATAATGATAACAACAACAACTGTAACGTATTTTTGTTCTTTTCATGCTTTCCATTCGCATTTAACGTCGAATTGCTGTGAATTTCTGTTCTTCTGATTGCTACACCTGTACGAGTACGGCAACTCACACACACGCACACATATGTACATATGTATCTAAGCACACGAAGGAATGTTGTTTTGCAATTTTAGGGCCTACTTAACACCTTCATACACATTAAGAAACTACCGTAATGTTTAAGTGATCACTATGATAGTCAAATTGAAATATCTATGTCTATTGTGTGTGTAAGCATGTGTGGCAGCTTTATTGAGCTTACATCCGTAGCCCAGTGGGGAAAATCGAATGTTTAATAATGTACAAAGTAATGTATCGTCCTTACGGGGCGTTTCGCAATGAAGTGACCTCATATTGCTCATGGCAAGCAATAATTATCAGAGATTATATATTGCCATCTACTGCTGGCAATTTGGTAGTTTTACAGCTATATTTTCGTTTGCGCGAAAATTTGATGGTGGCAACATTATTAATATTTTAAAACAAAACATAAAATTGAGCTGTTTTCAGTTAAAATAATTTTTATAGTGCACTTTGATGTGAAATAGCATATTTTCTAATTTTTCAAGTGATTAGATCCGGCAAAAATACTTGCTAGAAGCCATCTTACAAAAGCTTTCAATGGTTCGATTTCGTTGCGTTTCACTGTGATGGTAATTCGGTCAATCAAATTTCTTTCCGCTAATTCGTGCGCGTTGAAACCACTGCCGAGATCGCTCGTTTACACTAACTGCTTACTACTCGCCTGCAGTATATGACCAAGGTGGTCAGCAGAGAGAATATTTAGTTTAAGACCTCAAATTAATCTTCTTGTGAAGCATTCAAATTGAAAACCTCCCATCCATGGTTCCGTGATTCTGATTACCCTTGGAAACATTTAAAACCTTTGATTACTCAAAATCTGTATTTTGTATTGTATTTTATTTCACACTGTTACACTATCAATAAAATAACTTAAAAAAAAAAAAAACTTTCAAAAGCGATACACAATGCATTTTCGTTAAAAAGCAAAATCTGGAAAAACTCGAACTTTCGAAAATGCTGTGGCGCCCAAAGCCACCGACGAATCATACAAAACATGTGCGTACTTCTTTGTAAAACTAACTGAAATTATCTAGGCCACGCATTTCTTCAACAAAAAAAAAAAAACAAACAACAAAAACAAATAATTAATAAATTACAAAAAACACTCACAGTTACCATAATCGTTCGCACTTCATTTTTTTTTCATATCGATGCAAACAACACCCAACAGGTAGGGCGCATAGAAGAAGAAAAACAAACAGCAACAACAACAACAAAGGAAAAATGAAAAGTGTGCTGCAACAACAGCTTAGATATGTATGTATGTATTTACACAGCTAGTGTAAATATTTTCGAAATGTTGGAGGTCTAACGAATAAAATCGCCCCAAAATCAACAATCGCGTTTTCCCGCCCAAAATGAGATATGTATGTATGTATGTATGTATGTACGAGTAAAAGCGCAATAATTTTCATGCCTTAATCAACTGTGAATGCAACTGATAGATAAGCAACGGGCAACTGCCAGCGTACTGCACTCGTAGTAATACTGGAGCTGCTGCTGGCAGGAGGTGTTGGCGCGCGCGTTGGTTGGCCCTCTTTGGAAGCGGCGTTTTCAGAGCAGCGCCCTTTTTCATATACATAAAGTCAACTTGGCTTTGCAGCCAAAATATTGTTATTAAAAACTTTATTTGTGTGTGTGTGTGTGTGTGTGTGTGTGCAAATGTGCACCTATCAGTCGAGTTTAGTGTTAATTGGCTTTTCCACTATTTAATGGAATTATAGCTTGATTTTTATTGTTGTGTTATTTCGGGTTTTATCACCTTACACATAGACGTGTGCTTTGTGCATGTAAATGTATGTATGTACATTAGGGTGGTCCAAAAAAAATGCATGTGGGGAGGGGGGGGAGTAAAGTCGGAATTTTTATGCTCTCATCCCCTAGGATTGTTCTATACAGAAAAAAATATACCCTTATTTTTTCCACCATTTATTTTCCACCAGAAAACTCTGTTTATCTGCACGAGATTCCTAGTAATAATACTCAATTGTTTATTTAACCATTTTTTCATTGCAGCTATGCAATGGGGCGACCAATAAAAAGTCATTAGTACTGAAAAATGGTTAAATAGATAATTGAGTATTATTATTGAAAGTCTCCTGAAGAGAACTAGAGTTTTCCGATCGAAAAATATTGACTTTCAGGAAATCTATATCATTTCTACGAAAAAAATTATTTTTCCCATATAAAAATACATGGAAAAAAATACAGAGCGCTTTGAGCGACCTCTAAATATTTTTTGATTTCAAAATAAAAGATAGGAGTATACTCTTTTTCGATATAGAACAATACGAGGGGGTGAAAGCATTACAATTCCGACTTTACTGTTTTTGGGCCGCCCTAATGTACATATGTATGTACATATTCGTAGGAAAATTTATATTTACATATGTAGGTACTGTATGTATGTATGTACATACTATGCAAGTACATATTTACATTCAAACAGACACACTGCATTTTTACGCACATTTTGTGCTTTCTATTGTGCTTGTTATTGGTGTGTTGTGCAATGCTCATGAATGAAATACGATAGACGAAGCACCAGCAGTAAAAAAAAACACGCTTTATTATTGTTGTTGTTGCTCTATATTTTTTAGTTTTGTTCTTTTTTCCACTGTGCAATGCCTTGCTTCACATTTCCTGGTATTAATGAACTTAACTGGCAGAAGATAGCAACAGCAACAGCAACAACAACAACAATTTTAAAATAAAGCAAGTGCTTGAATGAATTAATAACTGAACCCATGAATGAAATTTTTTCTGTCTGATTAGCCCCATCGCGCTTGTCTGCCCTTCTCTTCCTTTCGCACGTCATTTAACAAATGCACACACACACACACACACACATGTGCATGCTTATAGCGCCGTTTGAAATTTACAAATTTGGTTTACATCAAATTTTTCGATTTAACTTTTTGAATACTTTCAGAGCTGGAGTGTCGGTGTCCATTCGAACATACATATCTTATATATCGTCGTTTAAAGTGCAAGACCGCGTATCAGCAAAACCGCGTAGGTGAAGTTGTAGAAAACACACACAAGTTGTAAAAACACTCTTTGACTGTTTTAAGAGCCGATAATCGGGCCATCCCTGGTCTAGGTCACTGCTATTTTTAGGTGGGGTGATATCTATTCCGTTAAATAATTTTATAATTCATAGGAAGAGATGGGAGAATAGGTTCATACAAAAAACTCGAATCTGGAGCCAAATACAGCCATTCAAATGTTCATACAAAACTGAAATGACCCGACTCTAGAGCCACCTATCGGATATAATTTTTGCAAATGAGAGCATAAATAAAATTCTCCTGCGCCACCTACCGCAGAAGCAAAAACATTGCGCAACTCTTCTTTGAAATACCTTTCGAACAAAAGAACAATCATTCACATCAGTTGAGAAACATAGGAGCAGTAGGGAGGAATAGATTTGTATGGGAATTCGTTATCGTATTATCTAATATGTAGAATACTGCTCGTCAGTGTTGCCGTTGTGCGACTAAAGGGGCAATCTGATCCTTTTTAAGCGGCAATACCCTTTGACCCGACTTTTTGAAATTATCGATTTTTGACCCTTTTCCAAAATTATGTGCCATTTTTGACCCTTTTCAGAGATTTTTTTAGAAAATGTTAACAGAACATTGCTATTAAAAAGTATTTCCTCCTGTAAGTACTAAAAATTGCATCACTTAAAATTTTTTTTTGGAAATACAACTCTTCTCCTTGAAAAAATAATATGGTTTTTTCGTCAATGACCCCTTTTTTGCGACTTTATGAAAATTCTCAACGGCAACACTGCTCCTCGTATTTGCGTAGTAAAACCGGTTCAAAATTATTTACGGTGTTTTTCTGCTAAATGATAATATAAAACACGAAACCTGATCATTGTTAGGTTTTTATATGAAAAAAGACGAATTACGCTTAGAAAAATTTTCGTACATACCTATGTATGTATGTACAGTGGCCGCCAAAAATAGATTAATGGTGTTTCGTTTTTAATATTTACAAAATTTTTCAAGCTAATGTTTTTTTGATATTTTTTTATAAAACTATGGTTCATGCTTTAACAAAAACTGTATTACTTTCAAACTTTATACAGAACTTAGAAAAATTTTTATATAGATTTCGAGCTTTTTAATTAAAATTGGTTTTTGGTATGCAGTTAACAAACTTGTAAAATTCTACTAAAATAAGTGCAAGCTTTGAGAGACTAAAAAATCACATTGATTTTTAATAATTTTTTTTTTTTGTTGACAACTTTTGGAACCTTTTTCCATAAATAGTTCACGTTTAGAATAAACTACATATGTATATTTTCATAAAAACTTTATAAAAAACACTTTTTCATGAAAATAATTGTGAATATTATTTTAATACAAGGTGTAGCTAGTTTTTTTACTCTGACTGTAATGTGTAAGTAGTTATAAAATTTATAAGTTTCAGATCAGCATGCCTTTCATACAAAATGATGAAATTCCAAGAATTTCGCAGCAACAAAAAGCTAAATTAACGATTTTGTCTACTTTCGGTACGCTTCGTGCGTACTTTTATTCATTTATTTATTTGTGTCTCCCGCCGTCCATGCACCAGCCCCCTTCCGCCCGCTAGACGCACCGGTGGCGGTGTTGCTGTCGCAGTCACTGTCGCTGTTGCTGTTGCTGTCGTCCGCTAGCTTTCTGACTGAATCGGTTAGTCGCACATATGTTTGTATGTATGTATGTATATGTACATATATTTACGTTCATATTCTGTGCCATGCTATGCTCTCATAGACTATTTTATTCTTTTCAATGCTGGCTGATTATTTTTGCTGCGCAATAATAGTCAAAAACAGCAACAACAACAACCACAGAAAACAATAAATATACATACATACATACATAGTAATAATAAAGCAAAACACAACAGAATAGAACAACGAACCGAGCTATGTATGTATGTATTTATGTATGTAGGTACATACTAGTATGAGTAGAGTGAAATAACAAAAACAAAAAAACGACACAGAAGGCAACTACAATACTATGCGCATAATATTAGTGACACAGCACAGCACAGCACAGTACAACACAGCGAATGGCAAAAACAGCAACAACAGCCACTATACTAGTATCACAACAAAGCAAATTTTGCGCATTTAATTTTCTATGCTGCCAACCAGATACACACAGGTATGCACAGATATGCACTGTGTACGAACGCATATGCATTTATGTACATATGTATGTATGTACATATGTATGCAAGTTTGAATGGGGCGGCAGGCAGTGCGTATACGTAATACAAACGCCAGCTAGCGCTCTTCGTGGTCGTCGTCCAAGGCGCTTTCAGCTTGCGTACAACGCTGGCGTACAGCTAAGCGACGCCGGCAGCGAAAAAAGCAAACCAATAAAATGCCAAAACGACAGACATACTTATATGTACCTACATATCTACACACACTCTTTCATATACAGTCAGCGTAAAAAATATAGAATACGCTCACGTTTCTTTATTTATATTCCGATATCGAATTGAAAAGTAGAAAATTTTGATAAAATGTTATGGTATTTCTTGATTTTTTCCGAGTTCTATACGATGTTGATATTTTACGTACGATTTTACTTTTTTCAGTACAATTAGTTTCAAAAAGTACAATTTACCGATTTTAAGTACAATTTCAACATCAAAAATACTTTTTGTACCAAATACTCAAACCTCTGCCAGCACTTTGATTCTTAATCCGTTTACATTTAAGTACCAAATTGTGAATTGCTATATGGTTATATCAATCACCGGCGGATGAAATTTTTTTTATTTATTTTGAAAAAATCTAGTCATCTCATTTTATGTGATTAATTTTCATTATCTAATCTATCTACTGTACTAATTTTTTACAAAATTTGACAAAATGATACGGTCACCAGGGTTGAGGTATTTTTTTAATGTTTTATAAAGGTATAGCTCATTTTCTGACAAAAAATTAAATTAAAATCTCAAGGTTTCATAAAAATTTCACACTTTTTATTCAGAATTAAAAAAAAATGTTGGGAAAATATTTGTGTATGAAGTATCTAAAAAATACCGTTTATTTTTTTTGATGGTGTTGCGCACTATCTTCTATATAACGAATCTTCGTAATTTGTTGTATATGGAAGAAAACCTTTGTTGATTTTTTTTTTTTTTTTNAAATGTGAAATAAATAATTTGTATAGTTTTCGTTAGACAATAAGCTATAAAAAAATATTAAAATTAATTTGAAAAAAAAATAAATAAATAGCATAACCCGGATGAACGTATCATTTTTTTCCGGGGTGTAGTTTTATAAATGTGGAATATAATGAAGAAATCTGAATGGTAAGTTGCGTTAAGTTAAGTCTACAGCAACTGAAGCTGTACATGAACTGAACAATAAACACACTGCAGAGACAAAAAAAAATGTTCTTCTTTTTGGTAAGGGAAAAAGCTCAGGAAATGGTGAAAAGCACAACTAAGTTCAAAAAGTTACACTTTTTGTCAACAATTGGGTACAATTTAAAAATCTCAATTATCAACACTGATTATATATGGAATTGAAAAAATTGATTCTGCTGCTTTTTGTAGCAAAATTTTTTTTTTTTATTATTTTTTTTTTATAAAAAAATTGGTATAGAAGATATTAATAAAGAAAATCGTCAAAACGTCAGGTTATTCATATTTTTGACGCTGACTGTATGTGCAAATACATACGTATATATGTATGCTAGTATACGCGGTCTACTATTTTAAAACAATTTGGAATAACAGTCGCTGACAGTCAAAAAACAATACGCTCGTACTCAACAATCTGCTTATAGTGCGTATGTATGTACATATCTACATACTTACCTACATACATACATACATATGTGTAGATAAATTTGTAAATATTTGCGTTTATTTGTGCGTGCCTGTGTGTTTTTATTTTAATTCAGAGCAACTCACTGAATGCCCACAACTATGTACTTGAAGGCATAGGATTCCAGAAGATTCTTCGGGCGCTGAGAAATTTTCAAGTGTCGTTGCTGGCCTTCCGATAAAATGCCAAAAAAAAAACAAACAAAAAATGTCGCTATCAACGTACGTTTGTCACTAACTCCCCCTTTTAACGATGACATGTTGAATTTGTTTTTTTTTTTTTTAAATACGCAAAAAGTATTATTGCTTAACACTTTTTCGCATACAAGCGTACATTTGCACATACATATGTACATACATACCATGCGCTGTAGATATGTGTTGTCGATTTTTGTTTATTTTACCCTCAACCTCACAGTCAGTCGATCGCATTCTGCTTCCCACAATTCGGCATCCCACCCAAACGCACAAACCGCTTATAGCCCCGCGGCAGCACACAAGCACTTGTCTCGGGCTCTGTATCTTTCCATACATAGTATGTATTAGAGGTATACGCCGCCGAGCCACGCCGCCGCCGCCGCCGTTTTTTGTCATTTCTCACGCGCCGCCGCCGAATTACGTAAATATCGGCGCGGCGGCGGCGGCGTTCGGCGCCTAAGGAATTTTGTACAAAATTTTCATGATGTATGCACATTAAAATACATCGTTTGAAGGAACTAAATACTACTCGTATAAAGACACTATTTTACGAAAAGAGGATTAAATTTTTAAAGGAGTTATTTCGCATAATTTGGGCCACTGAACATTTCCAAAAAAACGTAACTCAGAAAAAACATAGGTAACACGTTATATTTTTCTATTTTGGCACATTTTGGCACTTTTTTATCCTCAATATGGCACTTCATAGCTAAGTATAGTTGGAAGCCCTGTTCCCAAGTGGTGGTCAAATCCCAGGAGGCGTTTGCTCCCGCGCATCGCAATGTCTTCTACACAGGGTTAAAGTCCCCATTTTTCGTAAAAATTACTATTATTTTTCATTACATTCAGTTCTCCTTACAAAAATTTGGCGCTTAATATTTTAGTGGAAATTTTAGCTACCTATAAGTGGCCAGAAAGGCCCGTTCTGGTGGAAGTTGACCAAACCTTGTTTTCAATATACATATGACCCGCAAAGAATCGTAACAACTCCGTAATTTAACATAACGGATGATAAGATTATTGCAAAAAAATTTTGATAGCGACATAAATTACCCCAATAACTTAACATTTTAAATTTTTTTATTTCTTTAAATTTCAGTAGTATACATATACGGATTTGTAGAGAATATAGAGATGTATTTATTTATATACGTCGGACTTTCTTCTGTTTGCCCATCCATCAGCAGCAGACACTCAACATTTTAATTCAAGTAGAAAGTAACGTAATTTTAATTTAAAACTAATTCAATGAATTAATTAAATACAATTACAATCTGAATTGGCATGGACAATGCCTAACGCTGACGAGATGACATGATAAGATTAGTAGCTTTATGTCTCTTTTGAATCTACCTAATGGGCAGTAGCGCCGGCGTTTTCAGACGCGCCGGCGTCGCCGCCGCCGCCGATTCTTTTTCAAGTTGACCACGCCGCCGCCGCAAAGCCTGTCGGCGTAAACCTCTAGTATGTATGTATGCGTGAGCTGGTCTGTACTTGTATTTTGCGCTAAACTACTATAAACAACTGAAATTTCATCGAATTAAACGCAAAACTGCGTAGGCTCCATCCGATGGCAGAAAGGAATAAGCAGAAAAAAAAAACTGAAGAGAAGACTTTGAGGACATGCGAGCGGGGACTGGCGGCGATTCGAGGAGGCCTCGCAGTTCCAGACTTCTATGCTGACAGGTGAAACGAGGGGCTCGCTTGCCTATCGGCACCATCAAATTATGCGCGCGCTCTCTTACTCTCTCTGATTTCAAAAGAGCTGTGTTTGTTTATCTGTTTATTTTTTATTTATTTTTGGTGATATGTACGTACATATGTATGTTTAAATTTTTATTGCCTCTTGTGTCGGTTCCAGTTCCAGTTCCAGTTCCAGTTCCAGTTAACCATATATGTGTGATGTATGTCTCATATTTACGTCGCCAACATTCGCCACTGGTTTCTTGCCCGCTGGGGCTACTCTCCGCGCGCAGCATGTATAGCGCTGCCTCCACCACATTTAACGATTCTCTCTCATCGGGGGATTTGAGCGCTTCTATACAATGTTGCTGGCGGCGACAGTGCCTGAGATAGCGAGTAGGTTTCCATAAGAGCATGCCGTCCGTCGTCCGCCATTGGCAACTTTGCTGAGAGTGATAGGAGGTGTTTGGGGGGTTTTGCGTAGGGTTGTTGATGGTGTAGCTCACCACTACTCTCCCGTTTAGTTCCTAGCGTACTCAGTGGCCTCCAAAAAACGTATCTGCTTCTGGGATGTAATGGTTTGTATTTTGTGTGGTCCGCTCCGAGTGAAAGGAAGTGACGCCACTGTGGCGATATAGACGTTTATATTTTTTGTTTCTGAAATGAAATGTAGTGGGGAGCATAACATAAGAAGTGTCAAGATTATTTTAATATATTATAGATATGAATTGAAAACGTATTATATTCTAACAAATATGTAAATCGGGTGGGTTGTTGGAGGAAACATTTCGGTTCCGTTTACTTTTTTTATGAAAGGCATCGATATCAAAAACGATAAAGTTAATTACAATAACAATGCTTATAATGATGATTAAAAAAGTGTCGATAACCATTTACATATATGACGATATCGAAAATAATACGATAACTGTGCCGGCAACTCTCTAATATCTTAAAATAAGCATTAGGCGGCCGCTGTGGTGCAGTGGTTAGCAGTACGCGCTACCATTTCGCAGGGCCAGGGTTCAAGCTCGGTTCAACCCGACATCAAAGGAAACGATAAAGTATTTTTCTAATAGCGATCGCCCATCTACCTCAAAATTGTTCACTTTAATTCGAAGAATAATTATACATATTTACATAATTAAGAAGATTGCATTTTTTTAGCAGTGATCATAATCGAGTTGAGTATTGCGTATTATTTTGAAAAATCGCAGCAAACATTTAGAGCAAAGCAATGTGAGCGAGAGGTTGTCACATATCAGAGTAAGCAAAAATACACACAAATACTTAGTTTTTGTGTTGACTCCACAGAGAAAGAAGGCATATGTATGTACGTCATCCGCTAGGCACAAAGAATACCAAAAATTTATTTCGGGTCATAAGTAGTAAGTAGTACTCAATTAAAGTAGTATATGCGTACCTATACATAACTAGCATACATTGGTGTGCCCGTAAACACTATCTGACTGGCATAAAGACCCACTTCTTGTTGCCGAATATTCACACTTGTTTATGCTCATACTTATATATTTCTGTTTGTATGCATATGACTGCTCGCTCTGCTCTTCTATTAGGTTCTTTCAACCAGCCGGCTCATAATCAGCGTGCACACTCAGAGGCAGCCCAAATCGCTCAACATACTCGGTATTCGTCGTACTATTTACGCCTATATTTGGGCACGCTTTCGACGAGCATCGAACACTAAATACTACTTACCATTCATATGCTTTGCAGCTTTTGCTTGGAACTGCTTTCCGAATTCTCTTTATTAACACCCCTAGTTCCTAAACTATGTATATAGCATCGCAAATATGACAGTTGAGTCTCAACTCTGACTCTCTGACATGCTCCTTCGCCTCCTTCATCATATGCTACTGCTCTTAACAGCTACACCCCTTGATTCTCTTAAAAATATTTATTTTATTGAGTAATATCAGGTTCCTCGCGCGCCTATGTTAGGCAGCTCATCAGCAGCATAAGTTTATACAATAAACAATTCGGCAACGTAGTTTCTCTCCTCTGCATGCGCATGTATGTATGTATTTCATTGCGAGCCTAGGGGTAAGTGGCACAAATTGGAAGCCGACGCTCAGTTAGGCCCTAAAACTTTGGTGTTGGTTGGGGTGAGAAAGGAGCATTCATTGTTGTGCATTTTTCTTTGTTATTGTTAGTTTCCGCGTCCTCTCATCCCATTGTCGGTGATGCGCCTCTTCTTCTTACTCTCCTCCCCTGCCATTGACCATTTCGATGGTTTTCGCCCCGACAATGGCCATGTCCTCCCTACCTACCACCACGTACCTACTACGCTTGCCTTTTGTTTTGTACATAGTATTACGTAGTAGAATTTCTTTCTTTCATTGCGACGCATGCGCAGTCGCTTTTTGCGTAGTTTTCATTTAATATTGCTATTTTTTGTTAGTACATCCCACATGGATGTATTTTTTTTTTTTTTTTTGTTTTTTGTATGCGTGTTTTATTATTATCGTACGATTCTCGAATCGAAGCTGCACTCCTTTATGGTAAATTAATTTTAATTGACTGTTATTCGGTTAGGAAGTGCAGTTTATTGAAGCGATATCAATTCATCATCGTATTGCCTCAACTCAAAGTCAGTGTAAATTTAATATTCAACATAATTAAAGATGCTTTCCATTGCAATAGTCTTAATGACTTGTTGACCTAACTTGGAGATAGGTACATTTTATACCAGGGACGGCAATCACTATGAGTGAAATAATTTAAACGACCATTTAATCATGATTTTATGATTTTTATTTTTTTTCGGTCAGAGATAATTATTGTTATCGAGTTTTATTTTTCCACTTAAAAAATTTATTATTAATAAAATTTAAAAAGGCATACATACGCAACCAACTGAAATGTTGACCTGAAAATTTTGGGACCTACTCCTTTTATTAGGATGCCGATACCTCTGAAAATGATACGTCGAAACTCACGGTGGTGCAGCTATTGAGTTTGTGAATAATCATTATTCTTAAGTGAAAAAATAAAATTCAATAATAAATAGAATCTTTGAGGGTAAAAATAAAAATCATAAAATAATCATTATTTTGTATCAAAAAAAAAAATAAAGTAATATTAATTTCCTTTGAGCGAATAATAAAAACATTNAATATTAATTTCCTTTGAGCGAATAATAAAAACATTATTTATTATTTTTAATCTTTATTGGTTAAACTCGAAAAATGAATATCTTTGTAAATTACTTGTTGAATTTTTTTTTGGTTAAATTTAAAAAGAAATGACTATTTTCCGTCCGTATTTAATAAATTAGTACCAGGTTGACCGAGCTTTGCCCGGAGTGCATATACTTTTTAAAGCTTTCAAGATTTGGATAGCTTTAAAAAAATATTTTGAAATTTGAAAAAAAAAATAGGATTTCGATATCTACTAAGTAAATTTCTTACTCTAAAATTAAGGCGGCAACCCCATTCCGAATTACGCTGGAATTAATAGTACAAATCTTGAGCGTATATGTACTGCGTATACTTACAAAAAATTCTGATTGAAATTAACAAAATACAATTTTGTATTACATAGATGCGTGGAAACCTTGACCGAAAATATTTTCAGACTAAAGTTCTCAACAATACCTTTCATTTGATATCCATATTGCGATATTTTAGATAAATTGTGAAGAATCGAAAATAAGTGGCAACCTTACACTATTATCGTAAGGGATAACGTTTTGTATATAGGGAGAGCATTGTTTAAGAAACTTCTCTTGGTACCCATGAATAGTAATATTTTAGCTTTTTTTCTAAAAAAAAAATTAAATAAACTTGCGATTCAAAATTGGTGGCAACCCTATTAAAAATATTTTTTAATTAATTTGTAACTAATTTCGAATAGGTGGCAACCTTATACGAGTTTTCTCGGAGATAATGCCTATTCAGATAATCTTAAAATCCAAAACATTATCTGTGTACAAAATTATGCAAGCGTCTG
>NW_016158641.1:28409-49634 GCF_001687245.7 Rhagoletis zephyria
TCATAGTACGAATAAAGAACTTGAAAACCACTGTTATCATAAATGAGTAAGTGTGATGAAGAGAAGTATATCTATAAAAAAGACCAAGTATGGGGCGGCAAAAAAAATCTTTCCGACAACTTTCCGCGAACTTCCATTTGAACTTTGTTGCTCGCAGAGATGTCTAGACTCCACAACACGTTAGCAACAAACAAATAAGTTAGTAATTATCTACTTTGTTACTTGTTTCAAAATACCAAATGTACATATGTACCTTAGAGTGGTTCAAAAAAATTTTTTCCCAAATAGGGTTTTGGGCACCCTTCAAAATTTTTCCTCTTGCCGAATGAGGTGCTGGTACCAAACTTTACGTTTCTAAGTATCCATTTATAAGTATTGTGCACATATATTAATCAAACAATTGGTTAAGTAACCTAAGAACATTTCAAATTTATATTATCTATTAAAATATCACAAGCTTCAGTTGTCATGGCAACTGTAGCTTTTTATAAAAATCACCAATATTTTTGCCAGTTTAACAGCGCATTTCAAATTCATTGAGCAGCCCGTATTGGTTGCAGTAGAAAACAAAAGGAAAAAACTAAGGGAGCGCCCCGTTTTCTAGGATGCAATTTTTTCCCCCAGACAAAAATTGGGACCACTCTAATGGACATACTACAGTCATATCAGATATTCGATATACTAGAAGACTATTTAGCCTTATCGACAATTCCATGAGAATAAATTGTTTGCATAATTTAAAAAGCAAAGCAAAAAAGGGAAACATTGATTTTGTTTTACTTTAACATTTTTGGGAATATTTGTTCATAGGGAATTCGCAGTAAGGATGATTGGTTTCTTTTCTTGCCATTGAAAAATAATGCATGCATAGCAGACTATAGCTCATAGTAGAGCGCTTATCGGAAATGCAAAAGCTTTGACAAAAGCCTATACGTCCTTCGTCGATTATACGACGCTTAAGGTATTACCATTTTCAATGTACATAAATAATATGTACATACATAATTATGAAGTTAGACACCGCCTTGGTTATTAAGTAACCTTACTTAATTTAGCGATCGCTGTCTTCTGAGCACCTTACTCGCTTTCGTTCCACACACAAACAAGCAACCGTATTTCGCATTCCATTTAATTTAGTCATCACTGGCACCCTACAAATATTTCTTTATTGTCACATTTTTCGAATTCGTACTTTAACCCATGAATTAACCACATGTCTACATACTTTTAATTACGCCAGGTCGACAAAAAGCCAGCAACGACAAAAAGTAGCAACATTGATAATTACGCTTCTTCCTCGATATTTCTTTACATCGTTGTTTGCGATGGCCACATAAAATGATAACGCACTTTTTGAGCTTATTGACTTGAAGTTCTTCCCTCTAGTGGGTTTCTTGTTTACATACGCTTTTATTAGCGTGTATGAGGAAAAAATCAGTTCTTTTAACAAATTTTATTGGTATATGGTTTATAAAATGGCGAGAATAGATACAAACATATACATATATGCACATTAGGGCGGAGTAATTTCTTTGGAGCAATATTTTCGAAGAAAGTGTTTAGCAAATTCAAATTCTACGATTAATTCTAAGCAAATATGGCCAACAAACTATATACCAACAAGTAATTTTTAGCAAAAAAAAAACGACTTAAAAAAAATATATATATATCTATATATTTCATGATCCAATGATCTAAACCAAATTAGTATGGGACCACCTCTGAGACACTACCTTTCCGTTGCAAAAAGAATTATTGAAATCGGTGGACGTGGTGCAAAGTTATGCGGTAACATAAATAAAAATAAAAATAAAAAAAGATTCCGACGAACTGATAACCTCCTCCTTTTTTGGAAGTCGGTTAAAAATGACGTTTGACCCTCCCAATTGTCAAAAGAAAAAGCAGTATATTGTAACTTTTTTGGTCGAAAATTATTTGTCATTGTCCCAAACAATTGTAATTGGTTTTGTTAATATGAACAAACACACAAAATTTTGTAAATGAAAAATTAATTTCGCTCAGAAAGAAATTACATCTTATATACTGATTTTTCTTTTAAAAATTGAGAAGGTCAAACGTAATTTTTGGTATATAGTTTGTTCACCATTTTTGCTTTGAATCGAACGTAGATTCGAATATGCCATAAACTTTTTTCGAAATTGAATTACTCCGCCCTAATGTACACGCATTGATGTGTACATTTACATTTTTTAAACAGAGCCTCACGATAAAACACTTTTTATCTCCAGGGTTTTTCGCTTCATTTTGTGAATCATTTATCGCTTAGTTTATATACCACAGTGACTTGATATCTGTTATATCACAACATGAAAATTAACTGTTCTAATATTTCAATTTGCTAGTGTAAACAATGTTTTCGCTAGTCGGAAGAACCTTGAAATGTTTTAATTTTCTGTTATTTTCCTAAATTATCGGCCTATAAGAATAGGCATATACCGATCTATGTAGATAAATACAAATGCATTTACAATGAAGAGACGTACTATGTATGAGTGTATATATGTATATGTACATGCTTACCTAGTACATTGCTCAGCAACATTTAATATGTTCCAAAAAAATTTAAAACCCCAACTTCGAGCTATTTTCCATGCGATCTACATTTTATTAACCGACTTCCAAAAAAAAGAGGAGGTTATCAGTTCGTCGGATTTTTTTCATTTTTTTTTATGTATGTTACCGCATAACTTTGTACCACGTCAACCGATTTCGATAATTCTTGCATTGGAAAGGTAGTGTCTCAGTGGTGGTCCCATACTAATCTGTTTTAGATCCGATCATTGGATCGTGAAATATATACACATATATATGTTTTTAAGTCGGTTTTTTTTGTTAAAAATTACTTGTTTTACTTTATATTATATTAACTTGTTTTGTTTTACTAACATAATTTCTTAATTTTATTTTGCTTTATTTTTTCATGTAATTTTTTTTTATTTTATCTTATATTATGTTTATCTTATTTTAGTTTTTTGTTTATTTTATTTCATTTCTTGTTTTTATTTTATTTTCTTTTTAATTTAATCGTATTTTAATTATTTTATATTAATCTTAACTTACGCACTGGCCTACTCGCCATTTCTCTGCTAACAGCTCCACTGTATTCCACTGCAAACGTACCAGAGCAGCCAAATTCGCTTTTTATACTTCGTCAACAATGCGCTACAATAACAGCGCCACGACTTTTCTGCTGTTGATAACGTTCGCTTTAAAAATGGTTTGACGCAACAGAAAAACCACTCAAACATGTATCAAGTCTCTGGCAACATGTTGCTACTCCAAGTTCATTGCTGTTCATTAACATTTGTTTCCTAAAATACTGCTAAGTTGAACAGAAAGATAAACAAATGAGGGGGTTTTTTTTTTAGAGAGCGGGCAGCGCATTTTGTGGCTAACATTTTTGTGCATTTTAAAATTAGTTGACGGGCTTGATGGTAGCGACTGTAGCAATTATACATTAGTAAATCATTTTCTTAGGATTTTGCGCTCGCAATGTGTAAAATAATTTGGAAAAAAATACTAAAATTTGTCAGATTATTATCCAGAATATCCACAATGGCAAATAAGTAGATTGCTATTTCAAATTTCAAATTACTTCCACATAAATTTAACTTAGCTAAAATGGTTGCAAGCCAACGGAAGATAAGAAAATGCATAAAATCTGCCTCCCACCACTGCAAATCTTGCATGCCTCCACTTAGGATTAATTACGAGCGTTTGAATTGCTTTCTTATCAGTGTATTTAATTAAGTGGACTTCAAGTTTAATGTGAATGCCATAAAGTTTTAATTTACTCAATTTCTTTACTAAAGCAGGCTAAAAAAGCTCATAAGGATCACTGTTATTGAAATTGAACTACAAGGTTGCTTGAAAGTAAACAAAAAAACGGTTTTATGCGTGTGCTCTCCGGCATATATGAATGCACATTAGGGAGGTCCAAAAATATAGAAAGTTTATATAGTTAAGCTCTTATCCCCCTCGGATTTTTCTAAATATGTACTATACAGTGATATCTCCCATAAGCGGACACCGATGAATGTATAAATGTACATTCGGTTAGAATTTTTGGTTTAAATTTACGCCAATAAAGCGAGGTGACCAGTTTTCTCTCCTCACGTGTGCAAATTTACACACCGTGTTAATAAAACTAAACTCTGTCTGTTCACTTTTACATATAAAATTTAAACATATAAAATTACACATAAAATGTTTAAAATTGATTAAATATGAGCATTGATGTTTATTATTAGAAGAAAATGTATTTTTATGTTCAAAATGTTTGCAAGTTTAAACATTTCATGTTTATATTTATGTGTAAATTTTAAGCATCTCATGTTCAAAAATCAAATCTTGAACATCGCAAGCGTATATTTACACAGATTCCGGATGAAAAATAAACACTTTTCAGCAGTAGGTTTGCATGCACTTTTTAAGTTGTGTTTGCATTGTTCAACTTTACGTTCAACATTGAACGCAATATCATATCAATATTTTTCAATCGGAAAACTCAGTTTATATTTAGGATACTTCAATAACAATACCCAATTGCTTGTTTAACAAATTTTTAGTATTAACTAGTTTTTATAGGTCCGCCGAAAACCCCAAAAAAGCAATCGGGGAGCCTTAAAAAACCGTTAGTATTAAAAAATGTCAAAATAAACGATTGGATGTTGTTACTGAAATATATTGATTTCCAAGAATTCTATTTTATTCCTACGAAAAAGTGTTTTTCCTTCATGGGCTTTGCGGCAATTCGAAATATAATTTTTTTGTTTAACAAAAAATACAGGAATTCTTTTGTTTACTTAGAAAAATCGTAGAGCTTATAATTTTAAACTTTTTTTGGACCATCTTAATGTACATATTTTAATGTAGATATTTTAAATTTTTTTTACTTTCTCGTCATTATCGTGTACATTTCTCAACAACTGTTCGCTTGTTTTTCTTTTTTTCTTTGTTATAAAGTTCATCGCACTGCGCAAGTGTTGTCCTTTGGCTTGTTAACAAATTGTCATTTTGTTGGATGCAATGCAATCAAGCATGTCGCATAAATTATTTTGGTAAATTTCACAGATGTTCTTCACTTTCTACTTTCTATTTATTCAACTTTCCTCGCTAACGAATTAATAGAATTCCAATAAAAATGAAGAATTTATTAGAGAAATATCCGCATATGGGAACAGAGTCATGTGAACAATGAGATTGTATTGTCAAACAACTGTCATTTGATGGGACAACTATGTATTCGATCAGTACCCTTATTTGATGGGGTGAAGATGTGCTACTTAATAGATGTTGTAGATAGGGAAGAGGTTAATGAGAAGCTATCAAGAAGATGTGACGGCATATTGAAGTAAGGGATGTAAGATGGATGGATAGAGATGCGAATGTCATTTTCCAAGCAAAATAGTGATAGTAAGTTGTAGACAGTTAGGGAGTAATAAAGTAGTGATAAAATACGAATAGTTAAATTGCAATGTTATATTTTAGCCATACTACTGCCCTACAGTTAAATTACAAACAAACAACCACCATATCACCACGAGAAGGCGTTACAACGCGCACTTTCAACCTTTAATGCACATCGATAAACAACCACAAACACTTAATAAAATCAGCTTAAGTAAACAGATCAGCCAAAAAAAAACAAAAGCACTATGCGAAATAACAGCACCAGTGCAAACGAATCGATTGCTGCAACTATCTCCTGATCGTCCAACTGGCCGCATTTTCGATCTATCTGAGGAGACAATGAACGATGGGCGACGACACGCATGCGCACCGGCCGCAGCCAATTTGTGCTCCCCCAATTTGAGGAAACCCGTAATACTGCTTATTCACAGACATACATACATACATATCGTTGCCTTAATATAGAAAGGCCCTATCTCACATCGTCGCTGAAATGCACAAAGCCGTAACTAACTAAAATCTTTTATTTCATAAAACGATGTGAGGCCACATAATTCGATCAAATGCATCATAATCAATTAAAACGTAAATTTTCGATTTTTAGTTAGTTACGACTTTTTGTAAATGTATATTAAGGTAACGATATGTACTATTTTATTTTAAATGCAGCGCGCGGTGTGAATTTCCTTGGAAGCATACCACTGCTCGCCATTGAACCCTATCAACTAATTCCACGCCTCAGTCTTAATTTTCGTCAGTTTGGCTGCATTTTTTTGCCACTGTCTGTGCCTGTGATTTCATTTTTATTGCGCACATTTTTCGACGCCCACCGGCGGCTGTTCAATGTGCGATCAGGTCGTTCGAACTGTCCGCTTGGCAGGATCGCGAGAACGTCTCCTTTGTTGGGTCTACATAAGTGGCACAAGCGATTGGTTGGTTGTTCAGTGATCGCATTGGCGATTTTTTGGTAGTTTATAATTTTGCTTCTCCTCCTTTTGTTGGTTTATAGTTTCATATCTGATCGGCATTTTTTTGCCACTGCGCTTTTGTTTGTTGTTCCGATCGGTTAGTTTTACTCTGGGCTCGACTTTCGTTTAAGGCTTTTTTATTTTATTCTTATATTTGGCGGATTTTGGTGCTTTGCTTTGGGATTTACTGCTTTTTGGGGAATTTTAATTAAAATATTTCTCACAGCTTATAGTATTTTTACGTTTTTTTTTTTAAATTTATATTTTAAGCTTTGGTCTCGAAAAAGTGTTGAAAATTTGTTTACTCGTGTCTTGCCAGGAAATCTAAAATCTCTTGGCGTACGCGCGCGTAATTGTACAAGTTGCGAATTAAAATTTCTTTAATTTTTAATGAGCTATATGCGCTTCTGAGACAATTGGACATTTACGGAGCCAGGAAGTGGGACATTGTATAAATATGTAAATGCATACATACATTTGCTCTTTATGCAAGACTCTCCTTAGAAATAATGTGCCCTGCGAAAAATTTTTAAATCGGATAACGGAAAGAATATTCATGCAATTTATCACAAAGTGGCCAAAATTGCCTATAAGTCAGTGGAAAATTGACATATAGGCAATATTTACCACTTTGTGAAAAATTGCATGACTGTGCTGAAATTTAGGGCCTTTGATTGAGCCACATCTTTCTGTTATCTGATTTTAATAATTTTTCGCACGGCATGTTTTTATGACAAAAAAGGAACATTTCTAGGGGGAGTCTTGCTTTTAGCTCAACAAAAAATTTTCTATACAACTAAGGCGCAGTCTAATTTACACATGTATAATGCAGAATTCAATAATTATTCACAAATATATGCATATCTTATGAACAAATTTACATTTGAATAGTTCAACATCGTCATTAGCATTTGTAGAATTTGTGTTGACAATAAAATTTTAACGATTCACTAAAAATTTTTGTTACTATTTTGGCTTTCCAAACCCCGAACTCCAAAACAAATATTTTGGGATTTTTTAGCACATAAAAACTGTCTAAAAAATCATATATTTTTTACGAGTACATTTTATACTTTACAATAAATCTCTTAGAGAACTGCAGTCAGTTCAGAGGCATAAAGAGTTCGCACACACGCCATAGATACGTCCTATCTCTACATAGTACATCCTGCATTCAACTACATACCGTGACGCAAATATAAATAGGGAATAGACATTGTAGCCACTTCCCATTCGTTTGTTTAATATTTGTCATTTTATTTATGAAAGTGTAGCTTGTTATCTCACAAAAACCATGGACAAAAATTAGGAAAATTCGACAAAACTTAGTCAAATGTTTGAGTTTTCAATTAAATTTTTTAGAAACATTCTGGGTATGAAGTTTTGTAGCCCATTAAATTTTAAAGTACAGGTTTGAATTAGCTAGGACTACCATTGAGATTTGGAAATTTTTTTGTGGTAGATGTTGTTCTTTTTCTCCATACAAAATAATGGATTTTTCCGATATAATCAAATGAAGTGCAATATAATAAATTTTGATATCCGAAATATATAAATTTTGGCTCTGAAACTCGTCCTTTCCGACCGAAATCTCAAATTAAATGATAGTTTGTAAGATTTGAAAACTTATTGTTAGTTTCGAAAGAAAAATTCAATAAATAAACACATATTGGGGCGTATTCTTGTTTTCGTGCGAATCGAAAATCATGAATTTTCCTATAATTTTCTTTACAAAAATTTCAAATTTTCTATTCGTACAAAAACAAGAATTCGCCTTATTAAATAAAAATGTCTCATACCACAAAATTGTCGAACATACTTTGTACGGAAGAAAATGCGTGAACAATAAATTTCCAAAAATGAACGGTAAGTCCCAGCTACTTGCACTTTATTATACTAAAATTGCTTACTCAAAAAAATTATAGCTAAAAAATCTGATTAAAAAGTTTCAAATTTTGATGAACATTTGCTAAAATTGGTCGAATTTTTATAAACGTTCTACAAAGTTTTAAATTTTGATTTACGTGGTTTCTTTAGATAGTAAGCAATACTGTCATTAAAAAAATTATAAACATTTTTTAAACAAAGAACAAATAGCTAAAACTTGTTTGAATGTCTCTTCTCTATTTACATTTTCGCCACCGTATGTACATAGATACACACATGCAGGAAAGATCATCATCTTATTCATTCTCGTTGCATTCCAAGCCACCTCAGCTGCGTTTTTTCACGCATATTGTCACCGTCTCTTGGTCGTATCTGTATTAGTTTTGTCAGTTCATCCGGTGGCGCCACGCTGGTATGCCACCCTGTGGTGCGAAACACGTTATCAAAAACACTATACAATACCAAACGTATCTTGATTGATTTCTGCTCATGGAATTTTGTATCTCGTGTCTTCTTAACAAAAAAAAAAAAAGTATTTTATTCCGGAAAATTAGTCGGTGGCAACTACACTAGCATGGCGGTACTTTTAAGAAATTTCAAAGAATTGTAAATCATATGTCCAGTCTTTTATTTTTATTTGGTAGCAGGCGATAATCATCTCCAATACAATGTTATAAACCCCGGCCTGAAATAAATAAACGAAAATAAGACATACCCTCAAATCAGCAGAGTCTTGAAGAGTAGATACCACATATGTATGTATATGTTTATGTATGTATATATGTGATGCCAGTATGATAGTATAAGCGTGAAAAACGGAACTGCTATGAGTTAAGTGGTTCAGAAGGTCACCTTTTCCAAATGAAGTTGTTTGATGGTCCAGACATTTTTTTGTTTATTGTTCCAATAAAAATGTTCAGCAAGCCGCGGTTTAGATTTCCTACCAATTAATGACGAACCCTGCTACCGACTATGATTTGAGAGAAGGCACCTATAATATCCGGTCGCTTTATGAGGAAACGCTTCAGCTCAGTTTGTTGTTAGCCTCGTAAGAGCATAGTCTGGGCGATATCATTGCCACTTAATAGAAGAGATTGTCTGTCAATATAAAAAGAGTATAGGATCACGATGTAGAGTGACAGAGGTGGCGCATTCAGCAGTGCCGCTACTTTGTTCTTGGCGAATTGGACAGAATCAGCTGTTCGTGTGACTTCATCATAGAAATGTGCAACACCACTACGATTTGTTTTTTCGTTTCTTCATCTCGCTTACTCGTTGTTATCGTGACGTCATCACCCGGAGGAATGCGCAACTTTTTATTCTCAATCATTCTTGGTATAGGACCTTGTGACGTCTACTACAGCTGCCATGTAAAGCAGCTCATGTTCAATGTCGGCTATGTGGTGGGAGATACACTTCATCGCCAAGTACTGCAGCTCAGTCCGATGAACGCGTGTCTCGCCAGAATCCAAATTAAGGCCAAATTCTTTAGCATATCACTCATTTGCGCCTGGCCGGAAGAGAAGGATAACGCGATCAAAGATCATTCTTTGAACTTTTGGGACGCACATGCAATGGCTTTTTCCGCCACGATATAAAAATGGTGGTTGGTGATTTAAATGCTAGGGTGGTCAAGAAGGATGGCATCTTTGTTCCAACAGTCTCGAAATTCAATGACGAAACATTCGATAACTGGACTGAAACTGATTGACCTCGCCGGGCTGAAACATGTCTTCGCCATCTGAATGTTCCAGACAAGAAACGAATATGTGCGTGGACTGTTAAAAACTCATCTAACAGAATAATAAATGGTGTTTGCGGAAATGTCGAGTGTTCACCATAGCAGGGATACATCTTTCTGCCTACTTTGAATGCTTCGAGCAGCTTTTTTGGCTTTTTTAGATGGCCTACATTACAGCATGTCATATTTCATAACCAAAATTTGTTCATGGCAATTATCAGTGGCTTTTTTCATCAAGGCTTTTCATCAGTGATAAATATTTAGCAACAGGATTTTCTGTTTCCTTTTGAGATTTCATCGAATTCGTTGTAGCAATGCTTTCCCTTCTACTACTATCGACCCCTTGAGCCTGGTTTTATTGTTGCTGGTATCTTGTTTCAAGTATGCGGCGATTTCTCCAAGTATACACATCTTCATTGTATAACAATTTATTTCATATCTTCATACGTCAATCATTTAATAGCTAAAATATGTATATGCAATTATACCAACTTACCAAGTTGCTATCATAAATTTCGCAGCTGACAGACTATGGAGCTAAGACGTCAAAGCACCATATAAGGCAAAGATATATGTATACATTGAATTATGACATTTAATTATAATAAATTTTGACCGAATTATGCCTAAAAGCCAAAAATATCAAAGCAAATGGGAATAAAACGACACACGCAAGCGTGTATCAATGGGTACGACTGCGCAGGCGTTCCGGCGGTCAAACGCATACATATATATGTACATATATGTATGTATGTTTATACAATATATCGTCGTTTAAAGTACAAAACCGCGTATCAACATAATGCAAAACCGCGTATGTTAGGCTGCATAAACTATTTTGTAGAGAGTAAAAACACTCATATTTCAAAATTGTTCTCTCTTTTATAAAGCAATCGCATTTCTGGCTAATATAATCCTGGACGAATGGAGCCAAGAGCATCGGTGAGCAAATCCAATTTTTGGCAAAAAAAATTCAGTTACGCGGTTTTTTACTTTAAACGACGACATGTATGTATATAAATATACATAATTAAAACGCTATAAATTAAAAATAAATACCCACTTAAGTCAAAAATTTGATGGCAATAATGATAAGATGCATAGATGGCTGAATGATGGGTGCCGAAAAGTGGGTGTAGGAAAGTAAGCTGCGTAAATAAAACAAATGCAATATTAGTAATAAAAGCGACAAAAGCATAAATTATGATAACTTTAAAATATTTGTGGCACTGAAGTNAAAAAAAAAAATCGAAAAGTACTACTGTATCCTGCTTTTTCTAAAGTTTTAAGTTTTCGATATTTTAACTTTTCCTGCAGCCCCTCGATATGAATCGTTGCTTATATTGAGCATGCGCCTGTATTTGTAGATATTTAGATACTAAACAACTCATTTGTAAGGATATCCAATTCTATTTGCATTAACACAAAAATTAATGTGCCAAAAGCTCTTTAACATACAGTCTCATTCACCTAGCAACTTTCATTGTTTCCCCCCATTCATTGAATAATCACTCAATGGTAACATGATGCGCTCAATTACCTAAAAACCAATATTTTCAATTGATTCACTAATCCAAAAGCAAATTAATGCGCAATAAATTTTATATATTTACAATACGTAGTTGTGTCGAAGGCGAAGGAACCTACATACATATGTATGTACATTAGGGTGCTCACCACCAATAGTTGATGTTTTTCCACCGGAATTATGAAATTTATTTAATAAGACTTACGTGAGCTGGGCCCATTTGAAAATACATCCAAAAATCTCATTATCTCAGCCTTCTAGCCTTAAACTTTTTTATCATCTGAGGTGAATTCCCGGAAAAATGTTTTTTAAACTAATTTTCTTCTTTGAAAAGTTCTTAAATCTTTAAGCTTTATCTGGTAATGATCGGGCAACGTTTCTATGAATTTCACATTTGCAATTTAATATGTATAGCTTCTACTGCAGCTTTGATATACTTGCACTCTTCTAACGTTTGTTTAATATGAATCTCTTAAGAGTGCTGGCAGCGCACTAACCAATTGTCATAATTTACCTCCATTACGTCCCTGCTCCTTCAAATCCCAACTCGCATACACCTGCTCATTGGACTTATTTGTATTTCTATTTCATTCAACAACTAACTAGGTATACAATGGCTCAACAATCAACAACGACGCCACTGCGTATGTGGATTTTCAATTGCAATGAAACGACGATTTGCTATTGCTATTAACGTGAGCGTGCGAAATAAATCGCATTAGCCAAGAAGAAGTACAAATTTGCTGATTTAATAACAACAATAGCACACGCGGTTAAGGTGCGGAGCGTGTATGGCGTAGATGCCTTCTCACCTGTACTATGAAAAGAAACACCAATACTGACACGTTTGCAATAGAGGTCTGCATGAATTCATTCAAACTTCTAGTCAAACAGAGTACAGTAGATTTTACTTCACATACAAAACACTCAGCCTTTGGAATTTTGAAAGTTATGAATATACATTTTGTTTTAAATTTTCTACCTCTAAATGAAAGAATGTGAATGAATGAATGGAACACATTCAAATCATTCAAACTCATTTCGGTTAAAGTTTTTTTCTACAAACAATTTCGTTCGTATTGTAATAGGAGCGCAGTAACACTACATATNATGAATTCATTCAAACTTCTAGTCAAACAGAGTACAGTAGATTTTACTTCACATACAAAACACTCAGCCTTTGGAATTTTGTAAGTTATGAATATACATTTTGTTTTAAATTTTCTACTTTAAAATGGAAGAATGTGAATGAATGAATGGAAAACATTCAAATCATTCAAACTCATTTTGGTAAAAGTTGTTTTCTACAAACAATTTCGTTCGTATTGTAATAGGAGCGCAGTAACACTTACACATATACATATGTATGCTTGTACATATATGCATAGAAAAAATATTTTTGGATATTCATACAAAAAATGTATTTTCACTTTGTTCGAATATTGTATTGTCGACACATATGTATATCAGAACAGTTATTCACTCGAATTAAAAAAAAAAATCGAAGCTAAAATCATCCATTCGTTTTGTTTATGAATAATTCATAAGCCGTTTTGAATGAATTCATGCAGCCCTCTAGTTTGCAATTGGCGGTGCCATCAGCTATGTAATTGAAAGTAATCAATTATTTATAATAATATTTATAAATAATTTTTTTTTAGCTCACAACTGATTGCAGGACTATGTGCACTAGGATGCCTCACGAAAAGAAATTCAACTAAATATATCTATTATTAAAAAATATATTCATTCAAAGAAATAAATCTTAAATTATTTCGAAAGAGTTAAAACATAAGGAAAATATCCTTTCATTAATATCTGGAAAATAAAAATAGGATAAGAAATGTCGGAGTTATTCACATTTTCTTAGTTCCTGCACGATATTTGGAAAATTGGGTCGAGCATTTAAAACCCAACTAAGAAACCTCCGTTGCAAATCTTTTTATTGAGTTTTTTCTCTTAGCTTATTTCACGAATGACGCTGAACTGAAACGGAATATTTTGATAAGTGTTATAAAGTATATTAACTTTTATAATTCACCTGGCAAAAGAGATCATATTTTTATTTGAATAAAGCGCGAGGCATTCTAATGTGCATACGTACTTTCATAAGTATTATCCATATGTGCAGCTTCATTACGTGTGTACACAAGGTAGTAGAACTAATCAACAACGAGACTTAAGTCAAATAACTGTGATCAAGAAGAAGTTCGAGCGATGTGAAGAGATGGTGAGAGCATTAAAATTCGAACTTTACTTTTTCACATGCATTTTTGGACCATCTTAATATACATACATATGTACATACAAAATATTAGTAACACGACATTTTGACGAGTTTTGACTATTTTTTCGTTCCTTTTTAACCGACTTCCAAAAAAGAAAGAGGCTATCAGTTCGTTGGAATATTTATTTGTATGTAACATTACCGCATAACTTTGGACCACGTCAACCGATTTCGATAATACTTTTTGGTCGGAAAGGTAGTGTCTCAGAGGTGGTCCCATACTAATCTGGTTTAGTTCCGATCATTGGCTCATGAAACATATATATGTATATATTTTTTTAAGTCGGTTTTTTTTTCTAAAAATTACTTGTTTTGTTTAAGGTTCATTAACTTTTTATAAACGTATAGCTCGTTATAAAACAAAGACCATAAAAATCTAAACTTCAAACTGTGTACGAAAATTTGAAAAATTCCAGAAAGCACCAAAATTTCAAACTTTTATAATAAGAATTTTTAGAATAACTTTTGGAATGCAGTTCTGAAGTCCATTTTATTTTAGCATTATAAGGTGCAAGTTTGAATTTGCTAAAAAAGCGCGTTTTTGGTTCTTTTTTTGTTTTTTTGCTGACAGTGTCACGTATTTTCTTCCATTCAAAGTATGTTTGAAACTTTTTTATAAAACTTGTAAATATTACCAATAGCTGATGCTCTGAATTCACAGTCTAAAATAGTATTGTACAATATTCCTGCTGGAGTTGTTAAACTATCGATAACACATATCACAATCGACCGTTTTTGATAGTTTTGAAAAAACCATCGGTGGTCTTCCGTAGTCTCTAAAAAAATAAACTATCGATACTATCGATAGTGCCAACGATAGTTTTGCAACTGTACTTACCATTTATCTCATTCTTTTTTTACTTCTTAAAAACTTGCTAATTTCCAGTTCGCTACTTTCTGCTTATGTATCCCTTATTACTTGAATTTTCATCTACAACCAAATATGTATGTCTTTAAATCGTAGATCCCCTTTATATTACGATTTAATTTACGTTGCGATAATTTCAAACTCCAATTTACTCATTTTTTTGCTGCTGCGTCTGCTCTTAGTCAACCAACATAAATTCCTTCAATGATTAGATCTTAACTGAAAATTTTTTGGGCAAATAAATCCAATAAAATCACTAAATAATATCAATATTTTGGTTTGCAGAAAGTATATAGAAAAAGGTAGCAAAATGTCAAATGTGGTGCAAATATACATACATACATATTAGTAAGCAGTTAATACCTAAGATCAAAGTGCGAACAAGTCTAAAAGATTTCAAATATAAACTTTTGGATTTCAAACCTTAGCTTATCTTTTATGTATGACCTCATCGAGTAGCTTTTCCCAGACTCTTTCGCTTCACCTGAAATTTCGAGAAATTTTAGAAATTAAATGCGTTAGCTGGAAATACCTATGAAAAGAACACTCAGCTGTTAAAATATTCAAATAAATAACCTATTTGCAAAGTTATTGAGAACACAAGTAAATTTTAGGTATATACAAAAGCATATTTATTTGTGCTTTTCTTATACAAATAGTCATATTTTTTTAGACCAAATGAATGTGAATGTAAATAAAGCGAGCAAGAATTAGGAAATTCCCAATGATGCATATTTAGACAGGTTGGCTGCGAAAAGTAGCGTTTTGTGTTCCGTTCAAGTTCGGTGGGGAACTTTTGAAAGGCATTTTTATCGAAACTGGATTTGTCGAAATTTTTTGTTATTAGTTCTTATCGAGATTTTTTCCTTTTTCTATATACTATATTAAAAAAATAACTGATCTTTACGAGAGCCCATCGCTGTTGGACGTAATAGTTTTTTTGATTACGCTTAGGGACTTGGCTTACCTATTTGTATGTATTTAGTATATTCGAATACGTAATTCTTACTTACTGAACTTACCGAGGCTTTCTTACCTCTCACAGAAAACATCGTTTTTGATTTTGTGTGTGTGTGACTTGAAGATTTTCACTTTTGTATACGATATTTTCAAAAGTAATTTTTTTTTTTTTTTACATACATACAAACAAAAGTTGTAAATGTTTAGATGCAACTGTCATAATATTACGAATGTTTGTAGGTATATTTCACAGTATTATAAATGCAAATGCTCATTAGTCTAAGAAATACTATTAAAAATAGAAACAAGAAATCCATTAAGAGAACAAGTAATTTAAATTGACTATTGCATTTCTATGGAACTACAAAATTGCCATTATTTTTGATTATCTCTCCGATTTTTTCGAATGCCCACACATTTTAAATGAAATATTTCAAATCCATATAAAAGTCTTGTATGCAATAATTTCAAAAGATTTATTAACTCCGAATTCGTTGAATGCACCAAATAAAAGCTAAATCGCACATTTATATTCATTGGCGCCACTAGCCACCTCCGGCAAGCTCAAGATGGAAAAATACATAGCAACAAATTAGCCGCAAAAAAAAAACAGCATAAATATGCATTCAAAATACCGCAACCTACCTACATACATACATACATTGACAAAGTAACCAACAACAAAAAAGCAAAGCTGTGGACATTCAAAGTGACAATCAAATGGTCAAGTGATCAGCGCTTTTGGACGGACACTGTTGAACGACCAACCAGTTAATAAATGCTTTTGTGCGCTTAAATGGGAAAATTTTATTTTCCAATTCGCAGGTGGACGAACACGCCCACAACTTTGGCTGCGTAAAATTCAGTTATTTTATTTCGGCAGAAAATTAAAAAAAAAATAAAATAGTTCACCTCATAAATACTCGTATTTATTTAACAAAGTGCGAGTGCGAGTGCGAATAGCGCCAAAAGGGTGAGTTACCTGGCACTAGTAGCGTCGTCACCTTAAGCCGCGCGCTCAACTAGTTACTTGTAGAGTCAGCAACGCGCCATCTCCGTGCCGGCAATTGGCAGGTTGGATATGTCAAAAATTTTATTCGTTCCTAGTTATCGACTGTGTTGATTGTGGAACGTGACTAGCTCATTTGTTGTTGTCAAATGGCTGGTTAATTTGATCACGATTTTCGGGGTTGGCTGCATTTCTATAAATTTTTTACAAAATAACATATTTCAATTTCGACGTTTTTTTTCTGCAAAGCACTAGAATGTTATGCTCTTTTATAATACTTAAACTACTAACTAAACATAGCTGCTGCTAAGACATCCTCTTAATGACACTTTAATAAAAACAGAAAATTCGTTTATGAAAGTTCGTTTATTTTATTTTTGCTAAAATCAAAAAAATTAAAAATAAATGATATTTTCTCGTGCCAGATATTTTGCTTTTGGGCACATATGTACTTATACAAAGTTTATAGGAATTCTATACATATTTACGTTTTATTTATTTTTGTCATTATTAAGCAATACTTAGCTCAACGAATTCATACCAATGGCATCCGGTATACCACTTAAATTTTCATCAGCATTTCTACGTTGTGTCCCCTTGTTTCCCACGTGTTGTGAATTTTGGCTTACCAAAAATTATGCCAACTCTTATTTCAACGTTATTTTGTACATATGTATGTACGTACATGTGCACTTAGTACGGACATGTTTTATTTTATTTTTAAATCCTGTTATTCACTTCTTATTTTCTTGGCGTAAATACTACATACTTACATACNTTGAAATCGGACTAAAATAACGGCCGATTCTCATATAACGGTAAATTTAAGAAATGCTTGAAACTTCAATATTTCGAAATTGAAGGACGCTAATTTACTCAAAATTGATACACCTCGTCTTACCATCTAGCGGAAGGTTTCGGAGGGGTGAAAAAACATATATTTAATACTTGCGCCGGGTATTTAATGTTCGGCTCCGCCCGAACTTAGACTTTCTTACTTGTTTTTTAATTGGTTTACGTCATTATTTATTTTTTTTTTTAATTTTTGTTGTCGCTTAGTATTAACAACTTTAATAACTGAATTTTTTGAGGTGAAATTTAAGTGAATACTTATAAAAACCAATAAAAATATAAAAATTCTTTAACTGGCATTTTTTCTTTGTGCTGTAAATATTGGCATATTTTAATACTAGTGTGTCACTTGAAATCGCAGACATCATTCTCTTAAAAAAATTACCATAATACAGTGCAATGAAAAATTAATTTTTATTATAAAAGTTAGAAAATCNGTATTAACAACTTTAATAACTGAATTTTTTGAGGTGAAATTTAAGTGAATACTTATAAAAACCAATAAAAATATAAAAATTCTTTAACTGGCATTTTTTCTTCGTGCTGTAAATATTGGCATATTTTAATACTAGTGTGTCACTTGAAATCGCAGACATCATTCTCTTAAAAAAATTACCATAATACAGTGCAATAAAAAATTAATTTTTATTATAAAAGTTAGAAAATAAAACTGTAATATGTCTCGTTTTTACAACTATCCGTTTTGAATCTACCTAAAAATGCCCTTTGAACTTAATACGATTTTTCCACGGCACCCTGAATTACTTTGTTCGCTTCCCCAATTACGATCGCAAATTACATACCCCATTCACACGAGCACATTCTTAATTCGAGTTTATGTTTCTCTGTCTCTGTATTTTGTCTTTTCTTTCTTCTACGTTATTGCTAAATATTTATAAGTTTCCGTATTAAATTGGTGATGTACACATGTATAAACTTCAATTTTCGTACTCAGAAAAAGTGCCAGCTTTTCTTTGTGAACTGGTTTCGATAAATTTCCGATAAAAAATTAGAGACGGCAACGATTTGTTCGTAATTCGCATAGTAATTGGATCTGAATTAATATCTAACAAATGAGGTAATTCGCTCTCAACATTTTTTATGGCGAATTACGTAATGCGAAGGGTAATTGGGGGGCCGTGGAAAAGCCCCAAAGCGTGGAAAGCAATATCGATTAAGATTTGTACTAGATTTGTAGTTAATGAATAGGGCTCGGAATTTCATGCACTAAAAAATCGAAAATATGCGCCATAAACAGGTAAAATGTCTAATTAATAATAATTTTTTCCTAATATTTTGTTGCCGTTACAAAAATAAATAACACATACATTTTAACAAGAAAATAACGAAAACAACTTCGCAACTACGACAGAACCTTTTGAAGGGCTACTGCAGTAAGTTTTTAGGTATCTTCTTTGCTCATTCCTAAGAGGGCTTTGATTTTAAGTGCGTCGTAGGACACCCAGAACTGCCGCGTAATCCTGTACGATCCTGTACGGTTCCACCTCAAATTTCGCTAATTGTTGCTTTTATCTCCCTGAACGAGGCGCCCATTTCCACCGCGTGGGACACACTCAGTTCATTTGAATTTTTCATCAATTTGGAGCAGTCACTCCACTAACCCCATTCACGTACGCTCTGTATTCTGGAGTTAATTTGCAAAACGAGTGATACAAGCTTTTAATGTAGCAAAAATAGAAATGAAAATGTAAAAAAAAATTAAAATAGCAATCGAAATAAACTTCATAACTTTCAAGTCAATTACACGCATAAGTGAATCGGCAATTCACTGCACACAATAACAATCAGCGTCAATCAACACGAAAGCGAAGATGCTTCGAGTGATATACATATGTATGTATGCATATGCATATATAGGAATACGATGATCCTGCTTCAGTCCAATTAAAATTGTTTGGCAGCAATTGAGTTCATACGCTTGGTAGCCTAGTTGGCTAAGCAACATCTACATACATAGGCGCGCTAGAAAAACAAAACTCACAGCCATTTTAATAAAAGGGTGCATTTGCAGAAATACTCGAACGCCTTCTCTCTAAAATACCGCTGCGCATGCGCAGGTGAAATACATCTGAATAGCCCTAGAAAAGTTATTAACATACACACGACCCCGCTCGCTGCCACTATAAACTATAAACTACAATATCGTTCCATTTTTTTGTTGCTTTTACTTTGTTGCAAGCGCCTCACTTCATGCTGCTCCGCTGCTGCAGTGGCAGATCAAGAGGCCTTAGGCACCGCAACAACGCAATACTAACAAACCCACTGCGAAATGAATGTGAAAACGGCGTGAAGGTGCTCTTCATAGTACGTGCAATTGTGGCAAATCACGTTGCAACACTCGTTGTGGCGCGCTACATGCAACACTACCAATGAAAGCAACAACAGTGGCATTCTTTCGGCGCGCACGATGCGCTTGTTTATTTTTTATATCACCATCATCTGCGGTTGCTCGAGGTAAATGTTGTTGCTGCCGCTTTGTTGCAAGCTGATTGCTCGCTTATTAATTCGCGCCGGCAAACGGAGCGCTGTACTGGCTGTGCTGTGATGTGGTATGGTGTGGTGTTGTGCGATGATCATCATGTCTATGATCACGGCCAAATGCGCCACTGACACGGTGGCAGGCTGGTGGTGATGCATGTGCCACCTGTCTCACCCTCTGGGCAACGAGTTATCATGTATTGGTCCATACTTGCTCTATGTTGTTGCTGTTGTTGTGTACGACAACAATTCATGGTGGTTAAATCATATTAGAGCGCTCAGTGGCGGACAGTGATTGCACTGATTTGCTCACTCAGCTGCTGTTTTTTTACCTCTGCGCCCGTGTCGCTGTTGGTGCCGCTGTATGCAACATGCAAGTTTATCTAAGTATATTAGAGTGTTGTTGCTCTGCAGCTGCGTGCAATATTATTATTTGTAGTAACTCGGTGCTGCTGCATTTCGTACATGCATTCATACTTGTATGCATATGTATGTGCAATTTTCAAGCATGTTGCTCTTATTTTTCAACATTTTTTCTTTTTGCCGAACTTGTATGCGGTGTACATGCGGCGCGGCATGGTGTCAAACGTTTTGTAATCTGTCACGTCGCATCGTTTTCTCGGCTGTTTGCCACGCTGTTTTGAGAACACCACTGACTGACTCTTCTCGGCGGCTAAATGCGTTTTTTTTTTTCTGTTTATACGGTTGTTGTTGTTCGCTTCGCTGTTTTGAATGCATTTTAATTTTGTGTTTGCGTTCCTTTTCCTTGCTTGGATTGGCTACCCGTCGCTTTCAGTTTTATTTTATTTCATTTAATATTTTTGCAGTTAATAACTATCTTGGGCGCTCACGTGCGTTGCATTTTCTTGGGAATTCTACCAATTCAACTTTTATTTGTAGAGTAATGTCGTTGCATTATTAGTAGTTGTTGTTTTACGCTTACGTTGCTTGCTGGGATTAGTCATAATTAGAGCATGCTTGTTCTTGTTCTATAGTTTATAGTTTTTGCACATAACCTCGTTTAGTTTTATGTGCATGACCTTCAACATTTATTTTACGATATCTGCATTTCTCTTTATTTTCTTAATTTTTAATTATCTGGGGCAGAGGTGATGCATTATTTTTGTATTTAAAATGTCATTCTGCATTTTTTGTCTTCCTCGTTGAAGGTTTTGAGGTCACCCTAAGCCTTT
>NW_016158641.1:49659-65498 GCF_001687245.7 Rhagoletis zephyria
GAGATGTTTGCGTTAATAAACATCTACACCATGTTATCAGATCTGTATCGTTCGCTAGATTTTCACAAAAATAATTGAAATTGTTTAATAAGTTAAATGAATTATTGACTATTGGTATAAATCGAAAGGGTTTTGAAAAAGATTTATTTTTTAAGTACATGTAGAAAAGGTTGCCACCTGTTCTAAAACTCAAATTCAACTTAATTCATCAGTTAATTGAAATGCATAGATCAAACAAAAGAGCCTTAAGAAATTTATAGTTTGAAAATACTTTCAATAGGTTTGCCACCCGTTTTAAAAGTCGAGTTTAGTTAAATTTTGCAGAAGTTGTTACATAAAATATTAAAATTTTAGTGTCAAATGATAGAGGTTTAAGAAATCTTAAGTTGGAATAATTAAAATAAATTTAAGGTGCTTGAAAATTGAATTGAAACTATTTAATAATTTAAATGAATAATTGAATTGGAGATCCTTAATTGACTGCGGAAATGTTTGCGTTAAATAAAGGGTGTTTTTTTTTACATGTGGTTTTCAAGAATAAATAAAATGCTTATAGTTCAATGTTATGGCCAAGAAATTAGCTTTAGCTCGGGCTTAACTGCGTAGACAAGCGACTTCACATAACCCCACAAAAAAATAGTCCAGCGGTGTTAAATCGCACGATCTTGAGGCCACGCCACAGGCCCACGAAAATGTCATTAATCATGCCTCTATAGCGTTCCCCATTGACTGTAACATTATGGCCGGCTTCATTTTTGAAGAAATATAGACCAATGATTCCCTCTGCCCATAGAGCTCACCAAACAGTGACCTTTTGAGGATGTAACGGCGTCTCAACAATTTTTTTTTTCTGTTTATACGGTTGTTGTTGTTCGCTTCGCTGTTTTGAATGCATTTTAATTTTGTGTTTGCGTTCCTTTTCCTTGCTTGGATTGGCTACCCGTCGCTTTCAGTTTTATTTTATTTCATTTAATATTTTTGCAGTTAATAACTATCTTGGGCGCTCACGTGCGTTGCATTTTCTTGGGAATTCTACCAATTCAACTTTTATTTGTAGAGTAATGTCGTTGCATTATTAGTAGTTGTTGTTTTACGCTTACGTTGCTTGCTGGGATTAGTCATAATTAGAGCATGCTTGTTCTTGTTCTATAGTTTATAGTTTTTGCACATAACCTCGTTTAGTTTTATGTGCATGACCTTCAACATTTATTTTACGATATCTGCATTTCTCTTTATTTTCTTAATTTTTAATTATCTGGGGCAGAGGTGATGCATTATTTTTGTATTTAAAATGTCATTCTGCATTTTTTGTCTTCCTCGTTGAAGGTTTTGAGGTCACCCTAAGCCTTTGAGATGTTTGCGTTAATAAACATCTACACCATGTTATCAGATCTGTATCGTTCGCTAGATTTTCACAAAAATAATTGAAATTGTTTAATAAGTTAAATGAATTATTGACTATTGGTATAAATCGAAAGGGTTTTGAAAAAGATTTATTTTTTAAGTACATGTAGAAAAGGTTGCCACCTGTTCTAAAACTCAAATTCAACTTAATTCATCAGTTAATTGAAATGCATAGATCAAACAAAAGAGCCTTAAGAAATTTATAGTTTGAAAATACTTTCAATAGGTTTGCCACCCGTTTTAAAAGTCGAGTTTAGTTAAATTTTGCAGAAGTTGTTACATAAAATATTAAAATTTTAGTGTCAAATGATAGAGGTTTAAGAAATCTTAAGTTGGAATAATTAAAATAAATTTAAGGTGCTTGAAAATTGAATTGAAACTATTTAATAATTTAAATGAATAATTGAATTGGAGATCCTTAATTGACTGCGGAAATGTTTGCGTTAAATAAAGGGTGTTTTTTTTTACATGTGGTTTTCAAGAATAAATAAAATGCTTATAGTTCAATGTTATGGCCAAGAAATTAGCTTTAGCTCGGGCTTAACTGCGTAGACAAGCGACTTCACATAACCCCACAAAAAAATAGTCCAGCGGTGTTAAATCGCACGATCTTGGAGGCCACGCCACAGGCCCACGAAAATGTCATTAATCATGCCTCTATAGCGTTCCCCATTGACTGTAACATTATGGCCGGCTTCATTTTTGAAGAAATATAGACCAATGATTCCCTCTGCCCATAGAGCTCACCAAACAGTGACCTTTTGAGGATGTAACGGCGTCTCAACAATGGCTTGTGGATTACCATTACTCCAACTGCGACCATTTTGTTTATTAACGTACCCATTCAACCAAAAGTGAGCTTCTTCGCTGATCAAAATTTTCTTGTGAAAATCGGTATCGGTGGCCATCTCGTTTTGGGCCTTTTCACCGAACGTGCGACGCGCTTGATTGTCGTTCGGCTTCAATTCTTGCACGAGTTGGATTTTGTAAGCCCGCAAATCAAGATCCTTCCCCAAAATCTTCTATAAAGTGGATGGGCACAGCTCCAATTGTTGCGCGCGATGGCGGATGGACTCATTCGGGTCTTCTTCGATACTCTGCTCCACAGCAGCAATAGCGTCTTCGGTGCGCACTGTACGGCATCTCTGAGGTTGCGCATTATCCACTAGAGTAAACGCGGTGCGAAACCGATCCATGGTTACTCGAATTACCGACTCTGCTGGGCGCTTATGTCGAACGAATATTGGACGCAGCGCGCGATGCGTCGCGCAAACCGAACCATTATTTTGGTAATAAATTTGCACGATTTGCAAACGTTGTTTCGGAGTAAGTCTGTTCATTATGAAATGGCAAACCAAACTGAGTATAAATCAAGTAACAGCTGTCAAAAAGACCAACTCGGAAAAAAGTATTATCAGTGCCACTGAAGCCTAAGAAAATAAATCAACCAGCCTGTTAGGGGCAACACTTTGCTTTTAGTCTGGGTGACTAAATCCCTTTAAATTCCTTTAAATTGTTTTACTCTGCTTGTTCAGGACAGAGGATCAAAAGACAAAAAGATTATTCAATCACACATTGGGGCGATTAACGTTAAATGTCCTAGGCGCGCTGAGCGGTGCAAAACAAACTTCTTTTCGATGAGCTGGAAAGCAGACAAAAAATGGGGGAAAAATGGGAAACTATGGTGCTATGCGATTTGCAAAATTTTCACATTTATTTATATGTAATTTTTCTCAATAATTGTATTTTTTAATATACCTTTTAGTCATCTCAATTGAAAGATCAAGTCTTATTATATAGGCATCAAATTAAGGGATTCAGGATAGCCGAGCAACTGTAACTGGATATCCAGATGCACCACTCTACTGTACCCTTTTGCTTCTATTCTAAATATTATTTGTTTGGTGCAATGTTTCTGCATCTTTTTTTTTCAAACACCAGCCATTATTTTCAAAAATATGAAGGTCAGTCATTTTTGATGGGTTTCCCAATTAACATAATTGCGATTTCGTCATCTGCGATATCTTCCACCGTGAATCAATTAATTCTTCGCACCCTATCACAATAACTGTAGGAACTGAAAGTTTCACCACTCCAGATTCCTTTACCAAATTTATTAAACATATGAAAAATTACATAAGAACGCCGCAGAAAGCTCAACAACCCTAAACAATAAATACATATGTATGTAGGTACATATTCGCATATAAAAATTCCCACGCTTCTTACGTTCAATCGCTGTACGTATGTAGGTACATCTGAATGTTGATGCAAACACGCACATAAAAATCGTAAATGTGTTGTCATTACAACTGTGCGCATCAAAATTAATTTGCCTTGACAGCTTGAGCTCCTTTAGACTGTGTCACGCTGTCAGGATCAGCATCGGTGTATGCACCGTTAATCAACCATGACGAATTAACAGTAATCAACACTTTTGCAGCGCGAATTACACACTGGCTGACTTACTGACTGACGACTTAAGAAAGCCCAATTTTTGGTGAGATGTGCGGGAATAAACTTTTTAAATGCCGAATAAGGTCCGCAAGCAACATATCGGGCCCTAACCGCCAAAATAACGTAAGCGCCATATTTTTCAAAATTTTCTTTTCGATGCAGAAATACATCTAGATGTCCTAGGAATATTTCTGCATCAAAAATAAAATTTTTAAAAAAATTTCGCTTACGTTATTTTGGCGGTTAGGACTCGATATGTATGCTTTTGCTTACTATGTATGTGGCAGTGCAAGCAGTTTTGGACATTCTTAATAAGCTGAATTTTTCTCCACCACTGAGGCTAAAATACCTTACAACCTTGCATAAATTAACGTTACTACATATCTGCCAGTCAAATTAAAATTTTTTTACTAAACAAATACGCTGCCATCACTGGACTTCAGCTGCCAGCCAATATTGCTGTACTGCTATATGCATATGTATGGACATATATAAACGGCGACCCTTTTGACACGCCCTAAATGGCAAGCTTGAACCAGTTTAGCGCGGCTCAATGACAGTGAAACTATAATTTACCCGCAGCCATTTAATTTGTTGACTGTTGTAATACCGCTCAACATGTGTTGTTGTTGTTGCTGCAGTGCATTCCACCTTACATAAAAGGGCGGCTCATTTGCAAATTGCAGTTGACAGCAATGCATGAGAATGATCTTCGTTGTTTTTGTAATTTAAAAAAAATAAAAAAATTTGCCCTTTACTTCGTACAGTGCCGGCAGTCAGCGTTGCCTTTTTCAACGACAATTCCCTACGCAATCAATTACAAATGAAGAAGGCGATCGGCCAACCATAAACGCTGACAGCTCAACAATTCAGTGCGAGAAATATTAAAGAAAAAAAAAACTACTTTTTTGTGATTGGCCAGCAATGTCGCTGGTGCAGTTGGCCAATTACGCTGTGCGATCGGTTGGCAATGACAAACTGCCGAGCAAAGAGGGCTTAAAAAATAAGTGAACTGAAAAAATGTTTATTTGGCTTTAATATAACCGAAAAGCTAAATTAAGTGGTGGGCGGACAAAAGTTTATTTGCTTAATTTATTTAATGAAAATCCAACAACTCCACCTATCTAAAGATTGTACTGCTCGTATAATCTCGACCACCTCTCAGCGATCAAAATATTATTTCAACTCAAAAATGTAAGCAAAAAGAAAACAACCGGCTTCAGTGCTTGTATCTAAATTTAGGTTTACCGTTAGTTTCTCCATGATCCAATGATCGTAATTAAACCAAATTGGTATGGGACGCACCTTTGAGGTAACACCTTTCTGAAAAAAAGAAAATCGAAAACGGTTCACGTGGTCCAAACATACACACACAAAAAAAAAAAAACAAAGTTCCAGCGAACTAGTAACCTCCTACTTTTGTTGAAGTCGGTTCAAAAAAAACAGTGTCGCTAAAAGTTGTATTAAATGGTTGGCTGAGCTTCTCCTCCAACATATGGTGTGCGTATTTATTTTGTCACACAAATCAAAGGAGGAGTTACAAGCAAGCTGCATCCGAACGAAAAATTGCTGTTAAATAAAAAGTTTTTCATGCCAAAAATTATTTATTTCATAAACATATAAACTCATGCTTATATGGAATAAAAGTGCAAAAAACCGTCACAAAAAAAAATTCTCAAAAATCAACGCGAGTTTTTAGCCGTTTGAAACTTGCATTTCATTAGACTAAAATTGTATGGGCTATAAGACTGCATACCCAAAAATGTTCTAAAGTTTTAGATTACAAAGTTGAAATTTGGATGACAATTTTGTTGGATTTTCCAAATTTTTGCATAAAGTTTGAAATCGTGATTTATATGGTTTTGGTTAAAGCTTGGACGGTATTTTTATAAAAAGATAACAAAAAATTTTGCTCGAAAACATTACGAATATTTAAAAAAACATGTGGTCATTTGGATGAGTCATTGTATAAACCTTTAAAAAGAATAAATTAACAAAATAGGCAGGAAAATTCATTATAGTTCGAAAAAGAGCCAAGAAAAAAGAAAAGGTATTTGTTTTAATAAGATTTATTTTAAAAGTAAAACGAAAATAGAAATTTTAAACTAGTTTCATCATATGAGAAATTTATACTTAGTATTAAAAGGGTCAGGGCCTGAAATCCGTACGATTTCAAATCGGTATTATTAAGAAAATTTCTTATGAAGATTTCTTTTGTCAACAAGTCAAAATTCGTAGCAGATGCTTCTATCAATTTGCATATTAAATATTCATTATTTTCAACATTTATTAAAAACTTTTTTTTGGAAATCGCAGCGCTTTCCAATCCTAGCAATAGAGCGTTCTTGCATACATATATAGTTTTTCACACCTTTTTCCAAACGCGTTATATAAATATAGTTAATATTACTGAATGCACTATATTAAGGAAAAAAAAATTAACTAAAAATATTGTGAAATTAAGAAAAAAGCGACAGATAGAAATGTTGTAGTAATAGTAATATGATAGTATTTTAGCGTAGAACTTCTTTTTGCGCAACTACAAAATAATATCCTTAAAAGCCACAATAAATTAAAAAAATGTCATATTTTTAGCTTTGTCATTGCACCATTTGAACATCAACTTTTAACACGAGTGCACACTTACATTTATTGACCCTAATTACCCTGCAAGGCTATTCGCTTTCGGAATAATGCATCATCAAGTGCCATCGAGCGTCATTAAACAATAAAAAAAGTCAGCAAATTTAATTGCATTTGAGCTCAATAAAAGGAAAAAAGCATTTGAAAAATACACAAACGCACCCAAAAATAAGAATAAAAGCCAAAATGAGCACAGGAAGCGGTCAACGATTGATTGTATAACCGAAAGCCGGCGTTTACTGCTTTTACACCCAACCACCCAATTCGGAGTAGAATTTGTGGGTGCATGGGTGGCTAGTTACACGTTGGCAGCAGCAGCATTTGTGGCGTCATTGTTGACATCAAATAAACTTTATTGTCGCGACTTGCAACTTGGCGCTGCATACTTCTCGACGCCAGTACCACGGTATTTTTACAATCCTTTGCATTTATGTTTTTTCTTCCATTTTTGCTTTCAGCTTGACTAACTACATGCATACAAAGTGCAACCAACACACAAATACTCGAATGCTATTATACTTGCTACAGTTGCACACGCGTGGGTGTATGTGTGTGTGTCTAGCATCGAAAAAATGTCAATGAACTTTAAAATGTGTTTGGCAAGAAAAGTTGCAAGCAAGTCACATGAGGAAGTATAGCAAAACAGATGCGAATTTGTGTGCGTGGGTGTGTGTGTGTGCGTGTGTGTGGTCTTAAAAACTAGTATAACTTTTTCGATACTTCTAATTCTACATAGTTTTCAAAGTGTGTGGATGTTTACATATGTATGTATGTACATGGATAGTAAATACGAGCATGAATTGTCACCCACTCCTCTATTCATGCACCACCCTCATCAACCAAATTTTTCGCGGTAGTCCATAGTCGTTGCGTCATTGTTATGCCACACCATTAACTTGTTTCTTTTTCACACACACACACATGTGCCAAACATTGCATACTTACAGGCGCATAAGCTGCTCTACTCGTTAGCTATTGTGTTTTCGAACCGCTGTTGCTCATTGTCTGCCTCTGCCATTACTCTTCGCTTTGCGCCCGCGCCATATCTTTTTGTCTAGTCTAGTTATTTATAGTAAACTTTTTCTTACCGTTAATATATTGGTTTTTCTGCTTTTCTTGCTTCGCCTTCCTGTCGTTGCTGTCATTATCCTGTTTTTCTACTTACAGCAGACAAATTGCATGTTTCACGCATGATAAGAATATCCAATATTTGTATGCATTTGACTTCCGTTAACTTTTTCTTGTTTAGATTAGAAGCATTTATGTTAAGAAGTCGCCTGAGGGCAACTTTATGTGACACGTGACCGACAGTTAAAAAATATGGAAAGGGGGAGTACATAAGCATGTACATATGTATGTAAGTGAGGTCCTCATATCCACCAAATTTTGTTCAGTTTTTTTACTCTTTGAGGAACTGTATGGTGATGCAAACAGACACTTTTTTCTAAAAGGTACTCAGATACAGTGCCGGACAAAAGTATTGGCACAGAGAATTTTTTGCGAATATATGCAAAATCTTTTATTCTAATTTAATTTCAATGTTACTTAATAAAAATATAGTTCGTACTTCACCAAAAAACTTACAAACAAAATCTCTAAACTTTGTGCAAAACTCAGGAAAATTAAATAAATTTGCCTACTAATTTCCAATTTTCTATTCAGATTTTTTAGAAAAATTCTAAGTATGCAGTTTTATAGCCCATCTAATTTTAGTATAACAAAGTGCAAGCTTGAAGTTACTAAAAAATCGCGTTGATTTTTGGCAATTTTTTTTCACTCAGGTTCTTCCATACAATGTATGTTTGACAATTATTTTTTGTTTGGAGAAAATGAGCAACAACTTCCACTAAAAAAATTGCCAAAAGTCAACGCGATTGTTTAGATATTTCAAACTTACACTTTGTTATGCTAAAAGTTAATGGGCTATAAACATAGAATTTGTCTAAGAAATCTGAATAGAAAGTTGCAAATTAGTATGCAAATTTATTGAATTTTCCTGAGTTTTGCACAAATATTTTCTTTCTGAACTTTGTGGGGTTTAAGGCCATTTTTCCTCAACAAAAATCCCTTAATTAATCGTAGTTAGGATCAGTGTTGCCAGGTTGACGGTTTGGTCGTTATTTGGAAGATTTGTAACAGTCTTGACGATTTCTACAAGAAAATTATGATTTTTTAATTGGGTGCAGTTTTTTACTGCCAGTGGTTTTAGTGCCGATTTTTTAATTTTTATATACTTTCCCAGAAAATTATAGGGCTTTTAACTCTATAACACAAAAATGTTTAAACCAAACTAAGAGATTTTTGTATATGTATTCTAAAAATCTCTCATTTCAGGTCTTTCTTTTGAATTCTAACGTTTTTTGCAATATGCAATGACCAAAAAAATGTCAATAATAAGGAAAAGGAAGTATGGACATCCACTCCTACTGTGTTGCCATATGAGCAAATATGGGAAAATTATATTTTCGCTTAGGTTTTAAGGCAATTTTCTTCTAATTTAAAAATTTGGATGCAAAAATCACTTTTGTACCCAAGTAACTAACACACAAGGGTTAGAGAAATATTTTTAGCTGGGAATTTTGTTATCAGTTTAGTTCATTAGATAATATGTATTTTATTTATCTAAATGCAATTCAACATATTTCTGTTATAAGTAATGTGAATTTGAGTAATTCGTATATTTATTTCGTAATACAATCAGCAGCCAAAATTTTTTCCAGAGACTGTTTATTTTTATATTTTGTGTGTTGATGATTTTTAAGTACAAATTAATACAAATTTCTATGTTCAACTATCTGGCATCACTGGTTAGGATGTGAGCGGCAGTTAAATTTATTTCTTTAATCTTTCAACAATTAGGGTCCTCTTAGTTCTCTTGACTTCTCTACTTTCTTTTATAGATTAAATGAAGAAGTATATATTTTAAGCTCTATCAATAGTAATCGAAACTAATACACAATTAAACTACAAAGTGAGCTTATTTTGAGTTATAAATTTCTAACTTTCTATCCTCACAAACCGTTCATATCAAATNTCATTGTTATGCCACACCATTAACTTGTTTCTTTTTCACACACACACACACATACACACAAATGTGCCAAACATTGCATACTTACAGGCGCATAAGCTGCTCTACTCGTTATTGTTTTCGAACCGCTGTTGCTCATTCTCTGCCTCTGCCATTACTCTTCGCTTTGCATCCGCGCCATACCTTCTTGTCTTGTCTAGTTATTTATAGTAAACTTTTTCTTACCGTTAATATATTGGTTTTTCTGCTTTTCTTTCTGTCGCCTTCCTGTCGTTGCTGTCATTATCCTGTTTTTCTACTTACAGCAGACAAATTGCATGTTTCACGCATGATAAGAATATCCAATATTTGTATGCATTTGACTTCCGTTAACTTTTTCTTGTTTAGATTAGAAGCATTTATGTTAAGAAGTCGCCTGAGGGCAACTTTATGTGACACGTGACCGACAGTTAAAAAATGGCAAGGGGGAGTTCATTAGTATGTACCTATATATGTATGTAAGTGGGTCCTCATATCCACCAAACTTTGTACAGTTTTTATACTCTTCGAGGAGCTGTATGGTGATGCAAACAGACACTTTTTTTCTATATACATTAAATTGTTTGTTGATATGGCCAGTATGAAGAAAACTCCAATTATGTCCCACAAAAGGGATTTAAACTAAAAAGTCAATGAAAGGATATTGGAAAGAGCTCTTATTTAACTCAGAAGTTTAAAAACCTAAGCACATGCAGTGTATTAATGTCGCTCAGTTCGGTTAGATCACAAAGAAACGCGTGTTTTCAAATTTCATTTTGGTCTTAACCACTTTTGAGTAGCTGTACAGGAAGTGTATTCCCTAGTCTAGACTTACCCCCCGAGTCTGGAGTCTTGTCTAGTTTGAAAATAACTGAAGGCCTTTAACGCAGTTCGAAGGCCACAAGCTTATCTAGATCCAATAGAATTGAAGATCTTTCGACCGGGTTACCAGAAACGCGAAATCCGGTATTTCGTTTCTAATGGACACTCCTTAATATTTCGAAGAAGGAATCAGCACTTGAAAGCACTGAGGAAACTTAAGTTTGAATTTGGCGAAATAATCGCATTTTGCTGATTTTTTCTTTTTAAAAAAGTATTTTAAGTTCACTAGTTATTTAAAGATCAAAAATGTGTTTGTAAAAGCTGGAAACCGTATTTTTTCTGGGAATGTTTCTTGGTAAGTTTCTTGTAGAATCGGTAAATTCGGATGAAGGCCAAAAATCATGCCCTTTACATCGTTTTACTAGGATGGTGGTAAAATGTAGATACTAAGTAAACTGTCCTAAATGCCGGCTAGAAATACAAGAAGTTAGTTTTCATTCTGAAGGCAAAATTATTTATTCAGCATGCCGCGCTAATTTAAAAAAAATTCAGCCTGAAAAACTTCCGCCGAATTTGGAAGCCAAATAAGGAGTGCGCACGCAAATTTTTTTACATGTTTTTTATAGAGGTGTCAAACTATCGATAGTCACACATTGATAGTTTTGATAGTTTTCAGAAAAACTATCAATATTCACGATAGTCTCGAAAAAAAAAAACTATCGATAGCACTATCGATAGCGCTAAATCAGTTAGGTTCCTTTGTTTTTACAGGATCATAGTGAAATAAATATTATCTTATAAAAGTTATAATCATTCAAAATTAAGTAACTGCTTAGCCAAAATACTTTTCTTTTTAGAAAGTTCAAAAACAAACACAAGTTATACAAACAAAACAGGATTTACGATTAACATATGTATGTATAATTTCAAAAAAATTGTGAGAGATGATCGATAGTCCTACTAAACTATCGATATTTTTGATAGTATAAGAAAAAACTATCAATGAGTATTGATAGTCTAAAAAAATTGAAACTATCGATAGTTTGACAACTCTAGTTTTTTACTTCCTGCTTTCGTATTTAACTGCATGGTACGTTCTTCATAAGATTCCGATCTTGGACTTGCTGAACTTTGTGGGGTTTAAGGCCATTTTCCCTCAACAAAACACCTTAAGTAATCGTCGTTAGGATGTGAGCGGCAGTTAAATTTGTTTCTTTAATCTTTCAACAATTAGGGTCCTCTTAGTTCTCTTGACTTTTCTACTTTCTTTTATAGATTAAATGAAGAAGTATATATTTTAAGCTCTATCAATAGTAATCGAAACTAATACACAATTAAACTACAAAGTGAGCTTATTTTGAGCTATAAATCTCTAACTTTCTATCCTCACAAACCGTTCATATCACAAATCAATTGAAGAACACCATATGCTAACGTTCAACGCATCAATCGACCGTTTGTGCAATCAACCGTTTATATTATTGTCTCCAAAAATGCTAGATATATGTACACTTGATTTAACGTCGATATATCTAATTTAAATGCAAATTAGAGTCTAACAGACATTTTAAACACAATATCTTACAATTCTATTGCTGTTGCCATCACACAGTTGCAGCTCTCGCCCACTTTTGCTCCTTAATGCAGTCAATCGTAGCAGTTAATTTACAAACAATTAAATCTGTCAGTAACCTCCAGCGGTTGGCGATGCCAACAAAACAACTGGCAGTAAGTCGCAATCACCGCACCACACTAAAGCGCGGTCAACCTTCAAACCAATCAATGATTCGAATTGTAAAGTAGCAAAGTTTTACGATTTATTTGCAAGTAGCGCACAACTTGCAACAATTTTGTATGCCTCGCCCACACGCTGAAAATTACACATCCATCTGTACATATAATTTCCATTTTTGCCATGAAATGTATAACATCATTCAATGTCCTGGTCATTGAGCACAGCAAATTACAACATCAACTGATTGCACTCCAGCAACTGTGATCCAACATATCACTTGCCATTGTAATACAAAGCAACCCATACATTCCAAAAAAGGACATGCAGCTACACAATCCTTTTCGAAATACAATGGATATAGAAACAAGCGCAGTTCTCTATTGTCCGATGCTTTTGAACATACACACTAATGAATATCCCAGCCAGAAGAGAAACGTACATTTCGCCGACAGTGCGGTCTCGTACATTTTTCGTATCCGGAAACGTTCAGAAAACGACCTAAATTTTTACTCATTTTCGTATCCGGTAAACGTTCGAAAAATATCATGTTATTTGTTTGATTTTAGGAGGTGCCGGGTTCGATTGCCACCGGGCGCGATAAGAATATTTGTTTTTTTTCTGAACTATGAAATTACATCTGTGAAGTGCAGAAGGAAAGCGTGTTGAACAAAAAATTCAATCTAAAAAATTTCAGAGAAACAGCCAAAAAACGGATCGTTAAAGTATCTGAAAATGGAATCGGTAAACGGAAAAAAGTCCGCATTTCATTCCCTTTTTCTCCTTTTTCGGATCCATTGTAGAATTTTCTACTGGCTGGGATGTACATATGAATATGCATACATATATACACGTACATAATGTCATAGCGCCACAGACGATTTACACAAGTTCACGTGATTTAACAAGCGACACTTTGCATCTACATCCAACCCAGACTCCATGCCGCCTTGGGTGGGTGGCAGCTTAACGCACAAACCGCATTACATTCTGCAGAGCTTAAACCTTTTTGGTGGGGGCAGCTGCGCGTAAATTGTGTGGTCTTATCTCTACGACCCTTTGCATCTTGCTAAGCCTTACAAATTAGTCACTGGTTGGCAATTACGCTCAAGTTGGCTTGTGAGGTTTTTAATATTTTGCCTGCGGCAGGCAGGGGCGACCATTACTTAGTTGTCTAATTAGCAGATTAACTGTAGTAAAAAAGTGTATACATAAATATTGATACGAGAGCAAATGTTTAATCAGATCGATGTTTCTTTGTTACACCAAATATGCAAAAATTTGTGAGCGCATGAACTTTGACATAGTTATACAGTGACTGTCACGTGAATAGCGCCTCCTTTTTATCCTCATTATTGAGAGTTTTCCGTTTTTATTTAATTTTTTATATCGCTCTCTATTACCCTTTTTTTAGTATGATTTCTACGCTGTTTTGGGATCCCGCATTGAGTACGGGAAAGAACCTTATGTTTCAACTACATGTGCCAAAATTGAAAAAAAAATATTGATCTTAAATACGGCTTTTCGAAATAGCGAGACAATTTTGGGCTAAAATTTGTCTGCTTGCATTGGCAATATATACAGTCAGCGCCAAAAATATGCTTACCCTGACGTTTTGACGATTTTATTTATTTATATTTTCCATACCCTTTTCTTATTTTCATTAGTTCATTCGACAGCAAGAACCACAAGATTATTGTTTTTTTTTTTTCATACAGAACTCAGAAATATGCAAGAAATACTAAGAAATTTTCATCGAAATTTCAAAATTTTTCGATTCGATTTCTTAGTTTGCAGTTTTATAGGCCATTAAATTTTGGTCTTATCCACGAACCTCGCGGCTCGCTAATCCACATGACTGCCGTTTGTCGGGGTACAATTGTAAGATCAACTGCACCATTAATCCGGATCAATGTTGCCGTCTGTCTATGCTTTTACAAAATGTTTGTTACCGGAGCGGAATAAATCTGCTAATCACCCTTCAAACCACGACTACGCTCATAGAAAACTTGTGTTCTGAAAACAAGTACGACTAGGGTTAAATATAGCTTTTTTTTCTTTTATGAGTTTAACTTGGCTTGAAGTCCGAAATCAATTTATCTTGTGACCTTAGGACTTAAGTAATAGATTTTCGAGTGTAATTTTAACACCACTAAAGAAAACTTTGCTGGTCTGAAAAGTAAACTGTTGGTAATAATAAATTGATTCCGTTCATTTCCACCACTTTTGTTGCATTCCTCTTGCATTCATACTACTTATAAGGATTGTTGATAAAAGTTGTTTATGTGAGGAAGATTGTATCTAACTAATTTCCTTATGAACTTAAGAAAAATTTGTCCCTTTTTGAAAATGTGTATTAAACCCATCCAATCCTCTTATTGCTTTTTAAAAATGTTAATTTTTTTTTGGAAAGAGCTTGACAGTTTTTACATCTACTCATTCTACATATGAAGTATCTAATACATTTTTATATCTTTCCTTTTTCAGACACCACATGCAACACTACAAATTCAACAATTAGGTCAAAAGGTCAATGGCGAACTCCACAAAGCGCATACACACCTAACGTATGCAGACTGTCTGGCTGCAAATCATACCTCACTTAACATGTTTTTGAGATTTTTGTAATCTTCAATAATGCACCAGTCACTGCGTAACTCCACGAACCCACACACACCAGCCGATATTTGCCCCCCATTTCGACTTCATGGCAAAACAAATACACCATAAATTTTCGACGCAATCAGAGAAGACACAAAAATTCCCAAAGGGGTTGAATTTAGCAACCGTGTCATCGTAAAACAACAGCTACCAGGCTAAGGCGACTCACCCACGAAGCACCAAATAACCAATTCGAAATGCAACCAACCGATGTAAGTACGGCAAAACCTAAGGACAAAGCGACAGAGCAAAAAAAAAAGCGGACTTTATCTGCTGTTGCGACTCGTGCGTGTGCACAATCAGATTAAAATTCGCTGAATGCGCATCTCAAAAACGAAAATAATATAATTTTCGAAAAGAAGGCGAATGACAATCAAATACGAGTGTGGACTAAGAAAATGAATGGATAAGTTGGCAAATCAGTGCCACACAGCCTATGAAACCGCAACAAATAAGACGGAAGATGAAGCCAAGCTGAATTAGGGCGTTGGAGCGGTGGCATGCTGGCGCTGTGTTGTGATAGTGATGGCACTAACCAAACCTGCATACTTTTTTAGATACGCTTTTGGAATTCTGGCGCTGATGCTGTTGCTGATAGTGCTTATTTTGACATTGACAATGTAAGGGAGCACTGCTGGCTGTTCTACCACGTACGTATCAACATTTGCTGATGCCGCGAATTTCACATACAGACCGCCCACAATTTGTTTTATTTGTGACTTGGCGCAACCGAAAACCGAAAAAGTACAGTGTAATCCATTTATGATGGACTCGCTTAAGATTGAAACTCTATTATTATGTACGTAGTATTTGTCAAGTCCCAGCTAAAATATATGAAAAACTCGGTTAAAATAGACTCGGTTATAACGAACTCCGCCTATAATGGACAGAAATTTTGGTTTTCGTCCATTATAACCCGGGATGTTAAGGCCAAATAAACAAAAATCTCCGCAATAAACAAAGTTTGGTAATTCTCCGAATTCAGTAAAGGGAGGCAACAGAAAATGTCTATATACTTAAACAAAATTCATTGTTCAGCGAAATCAGTCAAAATAGGCAAGCAGCTTCTGC
>NW_016158641.1:65508-70496 GCF_001687245.7 Rhagoletis zephyria
ATCAGAGAAGACACAAAAATTCCCAAAGGGGTTGAATTTAGCAACCGTGTCATCGTAAAACAACAGCTACCAGGCTAAGGCGACTCACCCACGAAGCACCAAATAACCAATTCGAAATGCAACCAACCGATGTAAGTACGGCAAAACCTAAGGACAAAGCGACAGAGCAAAAAAAAAGCGGACTTTATCTGCTGTTGCGACTCGTGCGTGTGCACAATCAGATTAAAATTCGCTGAATGCGCATCTCAAAAACGAAAATAATATAATTTTCGAAAAGAAGGCGAATGACAATCAAATACGAGTGTGGACTAAGAAAATGAATGGATAAGTTGGCAAATCAGTGCCACACAGCCTATGAAACCGCAACAAATAAGACGGAAGATGAAGCCAAGCTGAATTAGGGCGTTGGAGCGGTGGCATGCTGGCGCTGTGTTGTGATAGTGATGGCACTAACCAAACCTGCATACTTTTTTAGATACGCTTTTGGAATTCTGGCGCTGATGCTGTTGCTGATAGTGCTTATTTTGACATTGACAATGTAAGGGAGCACTGCTGGCTGTTCTACCACGTACGTATCAACATTTGCTGATGCCGCGAATTTCACATACAGACCGCCCACAATTTGTTTTATTTGTGACTTGGCGCAACCGAAAACCGAAAAAGTACAGTGTAATCCATTTATGATGGACTCGCTTAAGATTGAAACTCTATTATTATGTACGTAGTATTTGTCAAGTCCCAGCTAAAATATATGAAAAACTCGGTTAAAATAGACTCGGTTATAACGAACTCCGCCTATAATGGACAGAAATTTTGGTTTTCGTCCATTATAACCCGGGATGTTAAGGCCAAATAAACAAAAATCTCCGCAATAAACAAAGTTTGGTAATTCTCCGAATTCAGTAAAGGGAGGCAACAGAAAATGTCTATATACTTAAACAAAATTCATTGTTCAGCGAAATCAGTCAAAATAGGCAAGCAGCTTCTGCTGTAGAATGTAAGTGACGGTTCGTTAGTTTTTGGTCTATTTTTTGTTCACTTAAAAAAAAATGTAGAAACGGAAAAACGGGCATTGACCTTCCATGAAAAGTATACAATTTTATATTTATACATGTGCATTATTTCTTTATTATTTAAAAATATTATATTCTGATAAAATGGTCACTCGATTATAATGGTCGATTTGACGCGGTCCCGTGGAGTTCATTATAACCGGATTGCACTGTACATACCCTACATACATACATACATTTATTTTTAATTTTTCATTCATACATACACCTGCATTTGTTTTTATACGAGTGTGCGTTTGATTACGATTTATATGTGCGATATTTCTCAGATTTCATAACACCTTTCCCTTGTACATTTCGCCCTCGTATCCATTCGCGCCTGGAATCACAGTTTTCATGTTGGCAACACATTAGCTACGCAGCAACCAAAATTTTTATGCAACACAATCATTGCCGATCGAACAGCGTTGTTCATGTCAACGAAAGGTGTGTGGGCGTGGACGGTAATTTTTGATTTCACTCAGCGCAATAAGAGTATGAATTCACCAACCGGCACACCACTTACGCATTGCCGAAAGCCGGTGGCGCAGACGAGCTCATAAGTAGGTTTGTTGACGCCACATTGGCTTACCTTTGTTACTGTAATTATGTGTATGAGATAAATGTAAACTTGGATATCTTATTGCCTCCCTCTTTACTTCCCTTCTCTTATTGTGCTATTTGCTTATGATTCCGTTGTAGATTGGCAATTGCGCTACTCGAGACATTACGGTTTTCTCATTTCAACTCCACTTCTTTACTCAAAACAAACAATTCACGAAATGGCGTGCGATATTTCCCACCTTTAATTAAGATTATCGCAACAGATAAGATTTTTATCTTTCATATTTGTTGTAGGAAGATGGGCCGTTTTTGCAGTCGCTATTTTCTTATGAGGCATCCTGCTGTACAAGGTTTACTTACTTCGGCTGCAGTACTCATACGCTGACCTTATACGCTTAAGAGTTGCATCAAAAACTCATTTCTCTGTTTGCAGTGAATAGCTCAGTATCCTAGGCATCATATGTACATCCGCGAAGTTATAACAAATCTTTTATCATTAGCACTGACTATATATTTTCTTTAACATAGAAATAGACTCGTATATGCATGGCATCGTTCCTTAATACGGAAAGCATACCAGGCTGCTGTAAAACGAATTCAAAGGCCAAATATCGATGGATGACTGGATGGATCAACTGGAGCTCTTTTCGCGAAAGAAACTTATTCTCCGTGGTAATTTGAGATCACAACAGGTATGTAATAATGTGTAGCCTTCAGCCTTAAGAAATTCTTTTCTGCGTCAAAAGGATGCTTTTGACTGACTTCGAACATCGATTAACTCTGTACAACAAGCCACATTGGCAACGCATATATTAGGTCCATTCAATAACTTTTCCAGTAAGTGCTTACAGCGAGAGCGTAAAAGAAAAATAGAGAGTAAAATTGAGAGAGAGTTATTGAACGCAAAACTAAGGTTTGTTCGTCGAAAATCCAGCAAGAATTATCCAACACTCAAAATATCAGAGAGTAAGAAAAAATTCTCTCAAATTCTCTCTCATGTTGAGAAACTTGCAAATTTTTGCACGAACGCAAATTTGCAGGAATTTGCAAGTTTCGCTGCCAGCTGGCGTCCACGGTTGCATTTCAAACATAAAAAATTTTTATAGAATTTTTAAAATTCTTTCGGATGGCCAAAAACAGGATATACATGTATATTTCTTGTTGTTCTGACTTTCTTTAACATACATTTCAATTTCTTCATCGTACTAGCTGTCTGGTTTCTTAAATCGACTCTGGTTGCAATTGCATTCCGATTGCGAATACCATTTTTTTCAGCCGAATTAAGTTCAAATCATTGGAATTAACTAAATTAATTATATCAACAATTATTTACTTCCTTTTTTCATAAAAAAAATCGTTCGTGTTTATAAATTTTTAAATTTAACGAACTAATTTATTTAAATTATTGTAGACAAAAATGCAACCATGTGCCACAACCACATGTTTTTCGTGTTTGCAAATTCTTGCTGGCAAAATTTTTTCCAGCAAGAATTTGCAACTTCTCTCCAAGAGAACTGTCACTTTGCTCTCACAATTTTTGAGTGTTGGACAATTTTTTGGTCTGCACGAACGCGATTTGGGCAAAAATCGTAATAATTCGTACAAATTCGTACAAATTTTTTGCTCGACGAACAAACCTCTAGTAAAAATTTGCAACTTACGCCTTTTTGACAGTTAAGTTTTGGTGCGAAATTTTCTTTTTGATTGGGAATTTTTCTCATCATCTTAAAAATAAAAAAATATATATACATTAGATTTAAATTGTGCATCCATATTTTCATTTGGCTAATTATGTTTTATCAAATCATCCTTTTATAATACTTTGCTTACTTTTTGAATCTTGCGAATTCCTGCTAATAAAATATTTGCTTGCAACAATTTGCAGCTCTCTCGGGTTGTTACGCTGTCGAATTCGCTCTCTCTTGCAAATTTGTTGGGTTATTAAATGCATTTCCAGTAAATATTTGCAAGTACTAGTAACAATTCGTAAAAATTTTTTGATATTGAATGGACCTATTGACTCTACTGATAAGATTCGCCAAACTCTCTACTTTTGACGCGCGTCAATACGGCAAAACAACAATGTATGGAAAGAATTCAAACCAGCTGACTTTTGGACAATAAAACTAAGCCGTTTCAGCTGTCATTTTGTAGTTTGACAACTCAGTTTTCATTTTAACGCGCCATCTACTTTGGGTACAGATCGATCTGATTGGCTTGATGGCATTTCGAAAGTGATATGTTAAGACAGCAGGTTGCCCACATGAGAAAACGGGACAAAGTTAAAACAGAAATTAGTAGAAAATGGAGACGTGGGGTTAGATCTTTATGTCTGAAAAATGTTTGCGGTTGTCTGCCGTTCGTACACTAACGGTTTGGAATTAGTATCGATCTTTTTTCTCTTCATTAATTTTACTTATGTACATCTGTGGAAGCTCGAGTTGTTGTTTTTGCTTCTATTCCTATTGCAAGTTACGCGTTTGTTCTCTTATTTTGTGGAATCTAGTATCATAGCAAAATCGTTCTTTAAACACCGATGTTTAGTCGAACCAGATGTTTCTAAACCTTTTTCCAAAGAATTTCTCAATCTCATTCGATTGGCTGTTTCAAGATTTTCAAAACCTTTAACGCCATCAGTGCCTTTGCGTGCTGTTCTTTCGTTATTTTTCTCTTTCCATTGCTTCTTCCACTTGTCAGGGAGTCGTGAGCAAACCCACATTGCTTATTTAGGTGGAATTCGGAAAACTTGCTGTGTCGGTAGTTTTAAAAGAGGTGCTTCAGTTGATAAAGGAAAAAAATTTGCAATCAGTGTTCGCTTTTGTTTCGCCAAAAGGGCGTACTCCACGGGAACTAAAATTTCAAGTTGTTTTATTATTTTTACCATACCCTGTAAAAGAAAATTGCATTGCAAAATGTTAATATCGTTCAAATTATTAAAAAGTAAAATATTTGACACACTTTCCAATTTTCGCTCCTAAATACGCTTCAAAAACCTTCCCAGCAACCACAAAAATGTAGTTGCCTGCATGATAAAAACATAACAAGGTGAAACCATTGAGAGGCAGTCTGACGTTTGCCAACAATATAATTTTAAAATCAAAACTCAAACTCACACACACATTCTCATTTTCAATCTCAAACAACAACAATTGGGAACAATTAATTTTTTTTATTTCAAATTTTATATGATTTTAAAATGTTGGCAAACGTCATGGTACAATAAAACAGGTAGAAGCCAATTTGACGTCAAACCTACAAAAGTCAAAGTTTTCGGGAGAGTAAAAATAATAATGAGCGTGTGTAAGGAAAAGTAAAAAAATACATTTCACTGGTTGACGTTTTTATGTATATTTGAAGTTTATTTATTTATTT